>NC_050518.1:28582958-28615219 GCF_002922805.2 Oryzias melastigma
GGAGCCTAACCCGGCTACTGAAGGGCGAAGGCGGGGTACACCCTGGACAGGTCGCCAGTCTGTCACAGGGCTTGAATTGTCCAATGAGTTTTATATTGAATATTTTTGCATCCCTAGTTTTCACTATTCTTCTTTCTTACTGTGCCTTTGAGCAAAAATTCTGACCCTAAAATTTGCACGAAAATGAATTTTAGATGTAGTGAATGACCCCTGCCCTTAAAAAAACTTGTAACATCACAGAGGGAGAAACCATCAAAAAAACAAATGGGGCCAAAATCTCTTCTATAGCTCAAAAACATTTAAAAATAACTCCAAAAGTTTTAACATTGTTATGAGAATGCTTTCTGGTCATTTTGTGGCTATACATTGTTGCATGTTATGGGAAATGAAAACTTTTCTTCAACCGATTTTCCTGAAATTTTACACATCCCACCAGGTTAAGTCTACAACCAAAATCGTGTTGACCTTTGACCTCGGGAAGAATTTTCCTTTTAAAAAAAGTTACCTTCAGTACCGTTTGTTATCTTAAACTCTTCCAAGGAACTATGATTTATTTCCTCATAACTCCTGGAGCATTGTTAGGAAGCTACTTAGGTTTTAAAGATTGTATATTTGTAACAGCGTTACTGGGGAAAGCTCACAAAAGTGGTGTTCTGCTGCATGAATAGCAGCTTTAATTCTGCTTCATATCTGATCATAAAATGTGACCTCAGAGAAGAGATGACTTTTGATTGACAGCAACCATCAGGTTTATCCGCCCCCCATTAAATCGTATTAAACTGTGTGAAAGATGATGATAAGAGAAGATGGATGGATGGAAATATTATTATATCAATGAGTTATAATATTCATCAGGTCCTGAAGCTACAGTCCCATACCATCACACTACCGCCAACATGTCAGTAAGTGTCTGTTTGTTTGGTTGCCATTTGGTTGGTTGGTTTGTTAAACATTATAGCAATGAAACATTAAAATATTAGGATGATAAACTTTAAAACACAAGGACAAGATAAAGACATAAAAACTCTGGAACCATAAAACATAACGTTTGTGATGATTTTTCTTTCTTTGAGGTTAAATGTATCAGGATTCAGACCTTCAGAAAAGTTCCTCTTTCGATCCAAACTATTTCTTTTTTATTATTTATTTTTTATTACGTTTTTTAGAAAACATTCGATTATGTTACATTTTACAACATAGCGTTTCACAAATGTAATATCAAGATAAGAAAAAAAGACCCTGGTATAAGTACATGTTAACATAGGTACTTCAGAGAAAAATGAAGTAAAAATAAATTGAGCTAAAACACAAAAGAGAAAAATACAAGAACAATGCAACTTAGAACCGGGGTGTGAGTCTTTGTTATCAATCTCAGGACATGCATTCAGTTTCACATCAGTCCTAACAAAGTCAGATCTCAGTCTAATGTATTTCAGCCATCCGTCCCAAACTGAGTTAAATAAATCTACTTCCAACTGGAGTAAAGATGTCAGTTTCTCCATTTTACAGATGGTGAGCATCACCTCAACCCGTTCCTCTATTTTAGGCACTAGCTCACTTCACCACCTTCTGGTAATTGATGTTTTACTGTTCAGGATTTTATAGTCATCACTTCTTTTTAAATGTACTATTTCAATCTTTCCCAGGTACATAACTGAATGGAAGCTTTGTTTTCAGGACTTGATTCAAACTATTTCAACCAAAAGTTCAGAAAACAATCCAGAAGTTTGTCTTTGTCATGTTTAGACGGATTCTTTTGGTTCTCAGTATCTCTCGCTCA
Organism: Oryzias melastigma; assembly: GCF_002922805.2. Lineage (NCBI taxonomy): Eukaryota > Metazoa > Chordata > Actinopteri > Beloniformes > Adrianichthyidae > Oryzias > Oryzias melastigma. The sequence continues at coordinate 28,584,739 of NC_050518.1, forward strand.
TCTATACTCAAATCATTTATGTGTTTATTGTGGTGTTTTACGACAAACAAATTAAATAAACAGATTTGTGTTGTCCCTTATTTATATTTCATTAACCTTTTTTTAATCGTTAAAAACTTAAATAGTTCTGGGAGGTAGATTTAATAAACTAGTAAAAATAGAGTTAAAATAAACCAGGGGAAAGCAAAACTATTTTCTTGTTATATAAGTGATAATTAGTCATGTGATAAAGTTTAGTGACTTTAGCTTTAACATCTTTAGAGCTATTGGACATTTTGAACCAAATGTGATTCCTGTCCTCATTTAAAATTCTTAAAAATGAATAATAACTTTGTTTTAGCATGAATTTGATGATGACTGTTCATGACTAGCTGATATAATTAGAAACATTTGTTAAGTTTTTTTTTTTTTTTTAAGATTCTGTGATTCTATTTTTAAGCTTTTAAGACATCACATTTTCGGTTTCATTTCCACAGTAGTTAATTATCTCAACTTTTATTTCTCTGTCAGACGAGTAAAACAGGCATATCAAAGAACAGCTCGGGTCTGAAGGAGTTAAATCCCAGAGCTAGCATTTAGTAGCTAGCAGCTGCAGTGTAGCCCTCTGTCTGTAACAGGGGTCAGCAACCTTTAACAGTAAAAGAGACATTTGGGCTCATTTTCTACGGATCAAAACTTAGAAGGAGCCGCATAGTCTTACTTTAGCCTTTAAGAGATTTAGATTTGGATTCATTACCTTCTTTTTTAATAATAAATATGAATTTTGTCTTTTTTTGGTACAAACAAAAGCAAAAAATATTAAAACAACCTAACATCTCTCAAAATGTGATTTAAAAAAAAAACTTATTTTCAAAATAAAAGATGCTCTGTGTCAAACAGGATCATCTCAGTGAAGCTAGTAAATAATGTTGTGCAGCATAAGATAATATGTGCTTTTAACTCATAAAAGATCAAACTTTTTACTAAAGTTTTTCTTTGAATATAAAATCTGTTCATTCTGGAGGTAGAGTTGATCAAACAAGACGTCTTCAGATCAACAGGATGTAAAAACCTACATAGTTTATCATCTATGTGAACCTCAGACATCAATTTATATATTTAACTAATCAAAATTAAATAAATGCTAATTAAGTAATCCTTACTTTTAAAAATTAAAATATCCGATACTGATCGAGGGACAACAACCAATATCGGTCATCAACCACACGATCAGGTCCGATTCTCAATCACGTGATCAGATCGTTACATCACTAATGCAAATATATATGCATTTATGCCCAAATATGTCAATAGATTAACAAATGAATGGAAACTGGAAGCTCAGTTGGGATCTAATTCCTTTTTCGCTCTTTTTTTCTATTTTTTTCTCCTTTTTGGTCTATTGTTCATATTGTACATATATGTATAAATACATGCCTTGTATGTTTATGAGATGTTGTACTACCCTCTTACTTGTTAAGTGGTTAATAGATTTCGTTTTCTTATAGGGTATTTTTTTTGATTCCACTAAATAAAAAGTATTGTGTTTTTTAGTCTCATTCTGTGTTCATAACTCCTAATCAAACCACTCTAATCTCAGTACCGTGCATTTGGGAAAAACAGGCTGGTAGCAACATATATATTGAAGAATCTCATATGAAAAGCTTAACCTTTTACTTCTGGAAAGTATTACGCCATGAAAGTGAGTACTGAAGGAGAAACCCCTGTCATTGTTTTTTACGACTCCTCGGTTCCCCAGATGCTGATGTTTTACCTGGACAGAGGCAGCAGTGTGAGGAGCTGCTGCACAGCTACTGCCTTGCTCCATGGAGAGTGCAGAGCCTCCAAGTCTTGCATCTGTATTCCTAATTCAAACCATTTACAGACACGGAGAACAAAGCTGTGCCTTCTTTAAAACTACAAAGACTGGGGTATTATGTGTCCCCGGTCTCCTCTGTCTCTGCAGAACTGAAAAACAGTTTGCTTCAGTGAGCAGAGGCCAAGTCAACTTTTAATGGCTGTGAATTGTGCCACAGTGGTAAGAAGACCCAGATCCCATCAACGTTGAAAAACCGTCCCATGTCTCCTATGAACAATTTTTCAGCTTTCCAGATTTCATCGCATTACCTGGATCAGGTGTGTCCTAGAAGATGCTAGAGCAGGACTTAGTAGAAAACACGCAGGACTGCAGCCCACAGTGCCATGAAAGATGCATAAAACCCTGAGAGAAGACAAGAGGATGTTCTCACATGTTCTCACTGGAGTTTGTCTCCATGGATGGTCCGCTTCGTTTGGCTGAACTGGAGGCTCACTTAAACCTGAGAACCACAGTTTTAGTTCACTTAGAAATGATTCTTCTGTGGAAGTATTTATCTGATGAGACGGTTCAAAGAAAGAAGACTTTAAATCCAGCTGTGTCAGCTAGAGGAATGAGAACCGTCGTCGATGGGGAAATAGAAAACTCAGAGGAGAATCCAGAAGACGAAAAAGAATGACAATGAAATGACAAACAGTCCAAATGAAAAACCCACACAAATATTTCCTGCAGTACAAATCTGAAGAGGTGAGTTCCTGTTCCTCTGAGTCACCGTCACATCTGTCAAATAGAAACGTTTGTCAACCATCACCTGATGGACATCCTGCAGGTGATCGACTGCATTACTCTTCATGTTTACCCTGAATGTTTTCATGTTAAAGTCAATCAAAAAGATCAATGTATCAAACTAAGATGTGTTTTTGAAATTTAGAATTATCTGATGGGTTTCTGAGTAATAAAGGTCAGTTAAATAATGACGTCCCCACTGACCAAAGCTACTTTGCATTGAGTAAAAAAACAAATATAAATAGCCAGCAACTGGGAACCTTTTCTGTGTTTTTTTGCTAATGTAATCATGTGTCAAAGTCAAGGCCCGGGGGCCGAATCCGCCCCGCCGGGTAATTCTATCTGGCCCTCCAGATCCTTTTATTTATTTATAATTATCATCTGACGCTTATTTCTAACTTGTATAATTTTGACAAAATATATTTTATGGAGAGTGAAATATTGAAAGTTATTAACAATTTAAATTGATTTATACAGGAATAATATTCCTGTCTTTTTATTATTCATAGTTATGTTAAAAAGCTACTTTTCATAATTTTAAAAAGTGTAGTTTTATAGTTGTCAGGACTCCAACTTCCAGTTCCCCTCCCAACCACCAGAGGGAGCCCTCTCCAGAATACTGATCTGCTCCATTGCTTCTTTCACCAGCTGTACTCAATTACAGGCTCACCATATTTATTTGTTCTCTTTTCACCTCATTCTCCGCGAAGTATTGCCTAGTTTTCCCTAGCAATTTCTGAGCAGTTCTGATTACTCTTTATCCTACTCGTGTTTTGATCCTTACCTGTTTTACTCACCTCCTTGTCTAGCTCCTCGTCTTTGACCTCTGCCCGGCCTTGACCACGTCTCTGTTTTTGCCCCTGTCTGTTTTTGGATGTTTATTAAAACGTACTTGCTTGCACATGGATCCAAACACCTCCGCGTCTTCGTCACAATAGTGTTCAATAAATGTTTATCCTGCTCGGCCTGCGACCTAAGATATGTTTTGCTTTGACATCCCTGACCTAAGTAAAAGTCAAATGAGAAAAATGCACAAATTATTTATAAAAAAGCTTATCAGCCCTCCCCTGTTTAAAAAAATGTTTTAGTCCAACTTCTTAAGCAACGAAGAAATGACATCACAAAATATTTTCCCACTCACATACAAAGACGTGCAAAATTTTCTTGCAATTATTTCAATGTTTCTATTATCAGATTGACACCACATATAGAATAGAATTTTATTAATACAAAAAAGTATTTTTGTATTGTACCCAATATTCATAAAAAGGAAATAATACAAATTGTTGTTGAAAACTTTTTATTGTTTTCTTCTTGTGTCGTGACGGTCCATTGTCTGGCAAATGTAGACATGTGGTTACAGTTAGCAAAAATCTTCAACCACATAACGGAAAAACAAAACACTGTAACAGGCCTGAAGGTTGTTTACTTACAATAAGCCGTAGTACACAAGAGACATGTGATTACCAAGTGATTTGTTTCAATAAGTCTGAGAATGATAATCTCACAGACAGCAGACTGTTCCGCTACCGGGTTGATTTAAAAAAATAAACTCACACATTTGTTTCTGATAAAAATTGGGGATTCCATGCCTGAGGTGGGAAAACAGATCCTGAGAGGCTCAAACAGATCTTCTGATTCAATGTTCAAATAAGGTATTTTTTAAATATATTTTGTAGGAACCAGATAAATCAAATTCCACCAAAATATAACTATTTTATTTTCTTTAAATTTATTTCCTGTTTTGGCATTTCCATGTTGGCCATCTTCATTACTGGCAGTTTTCTGGTTTCACAGATTTTTTGGCCAGTACTGCGTCTCTTTGGTTCTTGTGGATGTTTTCTTTTTGCTTCAAGTCCATGAATCTGTTCTTAAGCAAACTGTTGTTTCTGTCCTGATCCCAGCAGCTTCTAATGATTTGACTTTCATCCCTGTAAGATATTGTAAGAAAAGTTGCACGGTACAAAAACTGTAATACTGCTCTTTGAGCTTCTAGTAACACTACCCTGAAGCTAAGTCTCTGACTGATCGAGATTATTAGTCAAAAACTCTAGAAAAAAACCTTCCCTACCTGATATTAGCTGTGGTTACATGTGCAAAGTGTCCTCGATCGGATCAGAGATGGGATTAGAATAGAGCTGTGTACATGAGCACTGAAAAACTTTATTTGTTTACGTATGCTTTTCTTTTGATCAAAAAGCATTTTGACATGCGCAGAAGTTTCTAAAATATCTCAAACAGCCGTAGAAGAGGAAATAGCGACTTCTGTTGTAAACAAACAAAGCTGCAGCTTTAAGCTAGATGATTGTCTGAGTATCCTTTTATTCTTATTAATAATATTTTTAAGTGACTGTTCACTCATAATTTTTTAAATCTGTGTGGTCAGTAACTTATTCTTGGCCTCACGGACCCAGAAGAAGGGTTAGAGTTAGACATTTAGCCTAGGATGCTCTTACAATCCCTGCGGGCAATGCAGCAATGTGGATCTGCACGTAAATCTGTGGGAATAAGATCCGTCTTTATTCTGTCTGAACACGAGTGGAAACACAAATTTACATGCTTTCAGAGGACTCTTCAGAGTGCAGAGCAACATTTACGCATTTAAAAGCTGCCAGATACGCTCCATCCGGAATCCGCTCGGACACAACGTTCTCCTGGGAGTCATGGTTTTCCCGAGTCCGGCAGCTCAATCGCACACGAAACAAAGCGTCTCCCCTGCTTGCAAACATAAAGCTATGAGTCCGGCTGTAGCCAATCAGTCCTGTTTGCGCTCCGAAGTCTCCTGTCTCCTATGCATGATGTAAAATCCAGTGCAGAAATGACCCACAATCTGAATACTTTGGTCACATGCACCACAATCAGCACCTGTCTCGATCGGAAGCACATTTTTGATCCAAATGAGTGGCATCAGGTCAGAGTGTTCGAATAGCGAGTCTGAATGAAGCATTTGTATTCTGATCAGGGTTTATTCGGATTACTGACTGTGGCTTGTCCTCCTTTGATTGATCAAAAACAATTCTCTTTTGGACCAATAAAGTGTTATTTTTCATCTGACACAGTAATTGTTAGTGACTAACGATAGTTTTCATGGGGATGAGGAGGTTTCTGTGAGGTCTTCTAATGTCGATGTCAAAGTCCAGTTTGGTAAAGAACTCATCTGTACAACTTATACTTGTTATACCTCAAAGTACTTCTGACAGAAAACAGTTTAATAAAAAGGTTCTGCCGGACAAACCTCGTCTGAGTCCGGCCTCTGTAGACTTGATTTCTTCTCATGTTTCTGGTTCCACGGTTTCCCATGTAAGGTTGAAGACCCAACTGTCCAGCAGATATACCAGTAAACCTGAGTCTGGATCACATCTGTTCGTGGCACTTCAGATACATTTCTGCATACATCTTTAAGAGTGTTGAGCCTCTCCTCAGGAGACACATGGTTTGGACAGTCGGGTCTTTTTGGACTTTTTTGGGTTCTTTTTCCCTCGGCTGTGACAGCATGGCAACAAGAAGAATCTGTCTGTGTGCGGAGTGAGGTAAGTGGAAGAGGAGAAAAGCTGCATTGTTGTGTTTGTGACAACTCGCTGCAGAGCCTTTTCAAAATGCGAGAGGACTCTGGCTGGATGGGATGTAGAATCTTCATCATCATCTTCAGCCGAGTCCCAGCCAGTGAGCTTCCAGTTCAGTCTTTTTCTCAAACAGTAGTTTGTCTTGAATCTTGTAAAGCAGTTCACTAAAAACTTCAAATGAGCTCCTCGTTCTAGCCTTTTTTCCAGCTTGAAGGGCTGGTTTATATTTGCCCAAAGTTTCCTTGAGCTAAGCCTCTTTGACCTATTAGTCCACAAAACCGGGTTTGTTCAAATCCCTTTAAAAACACATGTTTCTGCCAGATGTTGTTCCCTGTTTCTTTCCACAAAGTCATAAAACATTATGTTTAGAAAGGGAAAAGAGGGAACGTCGTGATGACATCAGGAGCGGCGTGTTGTTGCGCAGAGCTCCAGCAGAGTGAGGTGTTATTGAGAATGAAATCATCCTATATGAGACGCCGTCGGGTGTTGGGTGTCACATCGCTCTTGTTTTAAACGTCACCTCAGGAGCTGTAAACAGCCCTCGGAATAGATGATTCTCCTCTTTCTCCGTGACTGCTGCCGCTTTCTGAACACCTTCTGAGGAGCCAGAGCTTCTCCTCTGCCTCCTTATGTCATTATGCTTAATGAGCTGTGACAGGGAGCTTGGTACTGAGTGTTCCTCTGAGCGGCTGCATCCATGCTGGAGTTGTGAGGGAAAACAGGAAGAACTCGAACTCTGAGGTTTGAAAATGTCATAAGTTTGTGTTGTTTTATAGTGATACTCTTTAAAAAGGGAAACAACATTGGTGGATCTGCTCTTTGTTGTCCAACTGAGCATCAGTGAAGCTACATTCACACAGAGCATGGTGCGTTTGTGCACACTTCCTCAGGTTCCTACAGCAGCTCATTAGGGACAGTTTAAAGCTCTGACAATGAAGATAATACAAATAGAAGAAAAACCAGGGGGTTTGTAAACCCTGTTGAAAGCGTCTTCATGTCTTTATTGTGTATGATTGGAAATCTTTGTTTTCAGGCGGACCTGAGTTTACCTGATCGGTGAGGATCAGAAGAGGACAAATGGATTAAACAACAGAACACCTTAGATGGTTTTAGAAATGTGCAGAAGCTTTTACAGAAGATAAAGTCTCTTTGCGCTCAGAAGAGCTTCAAACCTGCTCTATAAATTCTAGATACATTTTCTCTCAAAACAATCTGATATGGGAGCATTTCCTTCAATTGAGAAGAGAAAAAAAAACCATGAGACATCCTCACAGTCTTTAGATGGACTGGGCGATCAGTCGTGGCTAAATGTGATTAAATCCAGGAATGATCAGAGGTGAGAACTTCCTTATAGAAGAGACACAACTCTTTTAATCATTTGAAATGACATCATTCATCCAATCATTTAAGCTTTTACAGGCCATCCTCTTGTACTGCTTGGACTAATTCATGAATAAAATACAGATCGTTTTGGTTCTTTTTGTTTTTTGAAGGTGCACTTGTGAATTTCAACAGTGAATGGCCTGAATACTGAAGATGTCACCGTATGATTCAACAACATCAGGGTTTGTTAAAAAATAAATAGAAAAATAAATTGGTCTTTTTAAACTTTTGCTAAAAATGTCCACAATTAGATTTTGAATCAATGCTTTTAAATCTACATTAAATAATAAACATACAATATGTTATTTTTAAAGTGCAGTTTTTGATGTTTTGTTGATTAATAATGACTAACAAATGCATTTCAATACAAACATTTTATTTGAAAGGTGCTTCATGACTTTACAAAAACACATAAAACGTCTTGTTTTTAGGATTATCTCAAGACTTTGTTGCTTATTCAATTTGTCAGTTTGAACCTTTAAATTGATGTAATTTGCAAACAGAACCTAAAAACAATCAAATCAAAGAATATGAATTCACTTTAGTATTTAAGTACATCTTTGAAAATCCCTTTGAAAGAGCTAAAGAGCCTCAGATGAGCAACAACAAACCATCAGTGATGAAGAACTGCAGGTCAGAGCGGATGTCTTCAGAGAGGAGTGACACGGTGAGGAGCAGGTGGACCAAACCAAAAGAGGAAAACTGAGGCCATCTAGAGTTTGATACTGGAGTCTACAGAGTCTACTGTAGACTCCAGTATCAAACTCTGCCTTTTAAAACATATTTCTTTAATCTTTAACTCATAAGAAGCTATGGTGACATCAGTTTGAGTGTCACTGTTTGTAGTATATTCCTATATTTGGGAGACTCTAAGTATTAAGTCAGTCAAAAACTTAAGTAAAGAGAGACTAGATCCTTAACTGGGAATTGTCATCAAAGACCTGAAACATAACTTAAAAGAATCAGTGAAACATGAAACATGAAATCAAATCAATCAAATAAAACTATAAACTCTTAAATTTACTTGTTAAATGACGATTTAAAGCTAAGTTTTGGAGGACATAAAGACAGCCATATTCATATGGATTTATACAGGTGAACAGAGACATGATCTGAAACTTTAACTGAATTTGCTCATTAAAACCTAAAGCCAAAAAATGTTCTAAAACCTTAAACTTTACCATCAAAAACCTTAAGTTGACTAGTAAACAGAGACTAAAGGTCGACTGACAAACCAAAGTTCATTCTGTGCTGGACTCTACATTATTGCATCATTTTGCTGTGATTGCTTTGTGTACACATGACGCCTGGTCTCCCTCCAGAGGTGTACACACTACACTGTCACTTTTGGTTCTAAAACTAGTGTTCAACCTTTTGACCAGTAGTGTACAAAAATACTGACTGTAAATGGTTGTTAAATGTAGATTAAATGATCATTAGTGCATCATCAGAATGAATCTCTTTGAGAGATTCATTCACAGCTACCGTTGGATGAAAGCAGGTAAGGGTCACCAGTCTGTTGCAAGGTCGCACAACCGCACTAAAAGTAAGAGTCGGGGACCGGGGGCCGGACCCGGCCCTCCGGGTAATTCTATCCGGCCCTCCAGATCATTTTATTTTATTGTTATTAATGACCCGATGTTCTCTTGTGCTTATTTCTAACTTGTAAAATATTGACAAAGTATACTTTTATGGAGAGTAAAATATTGACAGTTAGATTTATTCTGGAATAATATTCCTGCTTTTTATTATTCATAATTATGTTAAAAAGTTACGGTTTTAAAGTTTTAAAAATTGGGATTTTGCAAATATTTTTTAGTCTGATTTGGAGTTTAGCTAATATTTCAGCTACGTGCTATAGCTGTTTTGGTTAAAATTTCGACTTTTTTTTAAAGTTTTTTAGGCTGTTTTAAAGTTAGGCTAATATTTACATGCTAACTGTTTTGGTTAATTTAATTTAATTTTTTTTTCAGTTTTTTAGGATATTTTGAAGTTTATCTATTTTTTCAGCTACATACTTGCTGTTTTGGCCAACCTAAGTTTTTATTGTTCAAAGATAATTTGGCATTTAGCTAATATTTTAGGTGGCTATCAGCTTCAGTGTTTTCGGCTATCAGCTTCAGCGTTTTCAGCTATCAATTTCAGCATCTTCAGCAGCCAAATTCAGTTTACAGCATTCACAGTAGCATTATGCGACCAAGATGGCGGCGCGAGAACATCGCGAGGCTCAGCGTCTCCCCAGCTTTTGCAATTTTGCAGTTTTACTCCTGCTCATCTCAGGTCTGTTTGGGCAAAACATCTATGCCCTTACATCCTACACCAGATACGAGCTTTTGGACATTGGATTACGTTTCTCGGACTCTCCGATCACCGACCTCTCATTCATCCCGGAGATCACAAGAACACCGGTGGCTTCTCACCCGACCCAGCCGGGCGGAAGTGCTCGAAGGCGGCGCAGAGATTGTAAACAAAGATGGGGGAAACGCGGAGGGCTGAAAGCTAGGCTAAAGCACAACACCTATGCTCGTTTGCTGTTTGTTGACTTCAGCTCAGCACTTAATACTGTCATCCCCTCCAAGCTGATCTAAAACTTGGAGCCCTGGGCACAAACACCGCCCTCTGCAACTGGATCATGGACTTTCTGACCATCAGACCACAACACGTGAGGTCAGGCCACATCTGCTCCACCACTGTCACACTCAACACCGGTGTGCCACAGGGCTGTGTGCTGAGCCCCTTTCTGTACTCCATCTTCACCCGTGACTGCAGACTGGTGCATGGATCCAACTCCATCATCAAGTTCGCAGACGACACCACCGCGATTGGTCTCATCACGAACAACAATGAGACAGCCTGCAGAGAAGAGGTACAGCACCTGACCACATGGTGCGCCGACAATAACCTGCTCCTCAACACCAGCAAGACCAAGGAGCTCATTGTGGACTTCAGGAAGGAGAAAAGAGGCACGCATGACTCCATTCACATGGACGGAATGGCTGTCGAGCGTGTCTCCAGCTTTAAGTTCCTGGGGACCCACATCTCAGAGGACCTGTCCTGGACCACCAACACCTCCAGCCTAATCAAAAAGGCTCACCAGCGCCTCTTTTTCCTGAGGACACTGAAGAAGAACCACCTGTCTTCAGCCATCCTGGTGAACTTCTACCACTGCGTGATAGAGAGCATCCTAACAAACTGTGTAACTGTTTGGTACGGAAGCTGCTCTGCTGCAGAGCGCAAACACCTGCAGCGCGTGGTGAAATCGGCCCAGCGCATCACAGGAACTCCTCTCCCTGCCATTGAGGACGTCCAGAAGAAGCGGTGTCTGCGTCGGGCCCGCAGCATTCTGAAAGACTCCTCCCACCCAGCACATGGATTATTTTCCCTCCTGCCCTCAGGCAGGCGCTTCAGAAGCCTACGGACAAGGACTGAGAAACAGCTTTTTCCCCAGAGCTGTGACTCTCCTGAACTCTGTCCCCCGCTGACCCCCCCACTCACCAAATCACAGGCATCTGTCACTAACTTACACTTTCATCTCCGGCACTATTGATGTACGTTGCACATGCTACATCCTGTTTGCACAGTTTAACTTCCAATAATACTATTTTGCTTTTTTTGCACTGTAAATTGACATTGTCATCCGTTTTGTATAGCCTTATTTATTTAACATCGTATATCTCTCTTTTGTAAAGTATATTCGCTAGTCTCTGTTTATAGTCTTCTCCCCCTTTTTCCTAAACGAATCATTCATCTGTATAATATGTTCAAAGTACCTCAGTCATTATGTATATCTTGCTCAGTTTTTTTTAGTGATCTGTAAATACTTCCCATATACTGTATAATAACCTGTACCATACTTATTTATAATATTTATACCTCTTGCCCTATTGCACTTTTGGTTGGATGCCAAACTGCATTTCGTTGCCCTGTACTCGTACATGTGTAATGACAATAAAGTTGAATCTAATCTAATCTAATCTAATCTAATCTAATCTAATCTAATTATTGCAGGTAATGCTATATATTTGGTTCACAATTATATTAAAAAGTTATGGTTTTAAGGTTTTAAAAATGTAGTTTTAGAGTGTTCAATACATGTTTATCCTCTTCGGCCCGTGATCTAAGGTGTGTTTAGGATTTTGGCCCCTTGTCCGATTGAGTTTGACACCTCTAGTTTAAGAGGTTAACATATTTGATGAGACCATTGGAAACCTTTGAAAAGTGCTGACAAAAACTCACGTGCAAGAGTTAGTTTGTGTTGTTTTAATTTTGGTAATATTGTACAACAGTTCACCAAGTTTAGGAGATATGAGTGCACACAAACATTTATAAACCTCATATCAAAACACAACGAGTATTCGTCAAAGCAGCTTCCTAATATCTTTTTTTCCCTTAAAAACCTCTACATACAATACAGATGTTTTAGAAACACAGATGTAAAAGACGTTTGCGGCGCTAAGTTTAAGCAAGTGAAAAAGAAACTTTAGTCACGATAAAAGCTTCTTCATCTCAGAAATCCCTTCTGAGCTCCTCATACTGTCAAACGTACTTGTGGTTTCACAGGATTCTGTTAGTTTTCAAACCCACAAATGAAAATATTCAGCGACAGAGGAGAAATGCATATTATACTTTGAGATATATATCGCTATCTCTGCTTTTAGGGCAACATCTACTAAAACAACTGTGACGCTTTTATTGCCCACATGCAAAACAAATAAAAAATCTATCCAACGTAACCAAAGGGGGTAAAAAAAAAAGGCTTTTTACTTACAAAGCACATGAAACATTCCCCTTCAGAACAACCTCGACATTCACTTGAAAAAAGCAACACATTTTACACAAGAGTTGGTGATGAAGAGTATTTGGTGGTGTGGTTGTAAGACTGGCCATGCATGTTTGAGATACTACGTGAATGCACATGCATAACAAAGATACCCTGCTATATAAAAGGTGAGCACTAGGTGGCAGACTTTGCCCACTTTGCACACGGCTCCAGTCCGCTTGGGGATGAAATGTCAAGTAATGGCAGGGGAGAGGAGGAGACATGCATTGGGCAAACATTACATTAGGACTCAGGTATATTGCTTTACAAAGAATGTGCGGCCGCCCTTCGCTAAGTTGGATTTTCTTGTACATACAGAGACTTTCTAACCTGTTTTCTGTCCCTCTTGGCCTTCAACAAAACAAAGTCTTGCTGCTTTCTTACCCCCTAGAACATCTCTGCCTCTTTCCTCTCATCCCTGCTCCTCTTCTCCTCCCTGTCCTCCCTCCCTCTGGCTCCTCTCCTTCCTTCCCCCCTCCTCTTCTCTGCAGGGCAGCTGGAGAGACTGGCATTTCTCTGACAGTAGGGGGGGAGAACCTGCACCGAGCCTCGACCCACGCTGGGTGAGGAGAGGTGGGATGCGGCGTGGTGGGCAGAGGTGTCTAGGTGTGTGACAGATCAACGTGTGACAGAATTCCCAACAACAGCTACGTCCGGACAAATGTACCCAATTTTTAGGTCGGAGAAGCTAAGCGTATTTTTCTAGAATACAGGGAAGCAGATAGAGGGCTTCAGATTCATTCTACTTTAATTAAATATCACTTAATAGGTCTTCTCCCAAATGATGCAGCTAGGGATAACACCGCTGGTAATGATGCTTCCTATTACTTTAGCCTCGGAGTATTCCTGCAGACCTTTAGAGTAAAACCTGCACGTGACGGTTGAGACACTTTTCACTTGTTAATCTCCTTTCACATGAACTGATACAGCTTTTTATCCATTTTCCCCCTAAAGGTGCAATTCAACCTGTTAGAAAAATCAAAAGATTATCCTTTCAATTTATCTGTTATCCTATTTTTAAATCCCAAATTAAATTCTGCTGGAGTGTTCCTTTAAATCACATTATCTTTGCCGCTGACTTTTAGCATGTCTTTTAGCATTTTGTAGCATTGATAAACAGTCCATTACATATTCTAGGCAGTAGCTGTAAATGTTTTGTTTTTCCTATCTTTATTTTTAAAATTCCACATTTTCCATTTGAGAATTTCTTCGTTTTTTTGGAACTTTTCTTGTGCCTTTGAGACAGATGGATACAGGATGTCCGAAATCATACCTGTACTGGACACACAGGTGGTCCGCATTACATTTTGGATCATAAACCGCTCAATGAGCCTGTAAAGTTAAATAGTTTTTCAATGTGAATGCTGCAAGCAACATGTAGGGGTAAGTAAGGGCAGGTAGGTAAGACCAGGGGCGGACTTAGCTGTTCGGGGGCCCCAGGCGAGCCATACCATGGGGCCCTCTGCAGAGGTTGTTTTAATCATTTTAGTGCAGTTTTAATAAAGAAGCCAAAAGAAACAAAAATACTTCAATTCACTATGGAGTGGCGTCAATTTAAAAGAAAAACTCTCAAAATGACCATTTTGTGGCTCCTCCCCCTTGACTTTTCTTTCCTTTCCAGCCACAATGAAAGATAAAAAATGTATAAACATATGAGACTAAAGTTGTAAATTTATGAGAAAAAAGTCAGCATTTCACAAAAACAAAATCAGAAATATACAACCTAAAAACGTCTATTTTTACATAGAAAATATTTTGTAGCTTTTTTGAAAGTAAAGTCCTACATTTACAAAAAAAGGAAATCATTCAAGATTCTTGGGCAGTCTGATTTTTCAAGCCTTGTCTTCCTGCGGCTTCTTGCTTTTCCTTTGGCTTTTATTTTAGACATTTTTATTAAGCATTTAGCTTGGGGCCCCCAAGGTGTGGGGAGGCCCCGGGCAGTCGTCTTTGTTTGCCTAATGGTAAGTCCGCCCCTGGGTGAGACGCAGGTGCATCATGTGAATTTGTCATTTCTTTAACCCCCCATATCCCGTGGACTGCACGAGGATCCCATTAGGGCTGTTCTCGTGATAAGTGCGACTCCTTACGTGCAGCCGACTGCTAGAGATCAGAGTGTAGTTAGTGTGGACATCCTACAGGCGTCCTACGGGCACTTACAAATGTATCCCTTGCACACCCTGTGCATGCAGCATTTGCGTTTGGTCAGTAAGAGGTCAGTGTTTGCACTTCACAAATGACTAGAGTGCATCCATCAACCTTCCGAATGTTTCCTGATTTACCACACGCACAACAATGGAACCTTTTATTTTAATGGCGTCCCTTAAAGGGCAGATCTGCAAGACACACCTGTGCGCTCCTTAAGATGCATCCGCACCTCTCTATGACCTTCCAAGGTCAACCTGCATCATCTATCTTAGTTAAGATTTGTTTTTATACTGGTTATATTTAATATTTGGAACAAGATTTCTTTTTATTTCCAGTGTTGTCACCATTTTTGAGCTATTTTACTTTTTGATTTGGCAGGTTAAGAGTTGATGAACATAAAAAATACATATTTTTGCCCAAATTCAAAATCTAAAATACATTTTCAGTGTCATCCTTGAACTTCAGCATCTCTGTCTGCCTACTTAGCATTGAACCTTTCAAAAAAAAATCTTTGACATTCTGTAACTTTTAAACTGTTAACAGGATAATTGCAGCAGATTCTGAAAGAGAAACCGGCATGAATCTGCTGGAATTATCGTGTTACCGGTGGAAAAGTCAAAGTAAATCAAAGAACATAAACACTAGAGCTCCAGAGTAAAAGGGCTAAGATGCATCACTAAACAGATTTTTAGCATTGTTTATTATTCTCTACATTCTTCACTGATCTGCACTGTAAAAAGTGAAACATTGGATTAAATAAAACACACTGTGTAATTATGTACATTTAAAAATATTAGTTTTTTTTATCAAATTAAACTTTTAAGTCAGCTCAAAATTTTAATTTGATGAAAATCAATCATTTTAAATGTAACAAGTTCTTTTGATAATTGATCCAAAGTTTTACTTTTTACAGTGAGTAAAAACGCATTTTTCATAGTTTATCGTTCTTCATCGTTGCTCAGCTTCTCTTCACTCATCTTACACATTTTTGGGGAAATTTGCATTTTAAATTAAAATGCAGACATCTACGTCTGATTATTTTGACTGCCTTGTCATAAACAAATTTAACATTTAGCTTAATTTCTGTTTTTCAACATATTTTTCATCTTTTTCATATTCTCCTCTTAATCTATGACTACTTATGCTAAATAAGTTTGATTTATCCATAAATATTTATTTTGTTTGTCGTCTTTAGTTTTTGTTTTGATTGATTGAAATTATTTTTGATTGCTCAGAATAAACAATTTTCAATGTCTTTGTTTTAATTGTTATTTGTTTTACATTTTTAGGCTTCTTTTCATTTTTTTGCTTACAATTTGTTATATATTTTTTTTTACCTTTCCTGTATGTTTTTTTTAGCAGAATTAACATTTAAATTCATGTTTTTAATGTTGTATTTTCTGAAATGTTTCTCTTTGCTTTTAGCCTTAAGATCTATTTTCCTTCAGCAAAGGAAGATGCAATCCTGCAGCGTTTAGAAGCACTATTTTCTTTATTTAACCCTTTAACACCTGAGGTGTCGCCAGTGATGCTTAAACACGAAATATTGAACATACTGTAGCTTTTCAACTATTTACACAATAATTCCAGTAGATTGTGATTGTGTCACAATCTACTGGAATGATCGTGTGAACAGTTAAAAAATTACAGTAAATCAAAGAACATAAACACTGGAGCTCTGGTGTTAAAGGGTTTAAAAAAAAGGCTGCCAAACATAATCTGTTGAAAACCTCTTAAGAGGAATTAGTGGAATAATTAGAAGAGTCACCCCTAAATGTTCAAATGTCAGCGGGAAGGCGGTACTTTAGTAATGTAATGGAGGTAAAGATGAGCTGCAGCAGCAGGTGAGTCAGGCAGCAGCGCCTGCCAGGAGATAGGACATGTCTGTTTAGCCTCAGCGGTGATAAGAGAGGAAGAGGGGGCGAATAGGCAGGTCAGTTCTTTCATACGCCTAAAGTCGTGAATAACTGGGAAGAGGGGCAAGTGGAGATAAGCGGGGAGAGGAAAAGAGACGGACACGGAGAAATAGGAACCCGAGACAGGCTGTATGAGCTGGGGTCAGATGTGTCGGTGCAGCTCGGGAAGCGGTGATGAGGAGAGGGCCGGTCGCGGTTCAATTCCTCTGCTCTTCATAAAAGACAGCAGCTGGTCTGGGATCTCAGCGAGGACGTCCTTAGCAAGCCGGGCCATGCTGAGGACCTGGTTGCCAGATCTGTCAACGTAGTCCCTGAAAGGAACAAACTAGGAGCAGAGAAGAAAAAGGGGGTCAGACGGATGGTTTGTGAATAATGTGCTGCAGTGAAGCAATTTTGAAAGTTTTAGATAAATGACAGCATTCTTTGAGTTAGGTTCCTTTGTGTCGGAGCGGTTTCCAAAGACAAAAGAGGCACGAAATCCTCATATTTGACAAAAAACTAAAAGGAGATCGACAAACTGTGAAGAGATTAGGCACAGCGGCTGGGCCGGGGTACGGATAAATTGGCTCAGATGAAGGAAATATTCTTTCAGAAAAATCAATGGGATTAAAGGATGCTGAAAAGAATCCACTGCTTTCTGGAGTCACAGTTTTTTCCTTCCTGTAAGATGGAAGTTCTCGTCTCTGCTGGATGCCCAGAAAGTTTCAATTCATTAGTTCCTCATAGAACAGTTGAAATGCAGGAAGATCAGCTCAAGACCACCAGAAAAGCTGCATGACCCACATTCTTGGTGGTTCAGAGGAACTCAGAGAAAAGCTTGTAGGGACGGAGAAAGAGAATTCACGGGGAATACTTTCTCAAAATAACCTAAAAATCAGGGAAATCTACTCTATTTTTACAGCAATCATAGTAGTTTAATGCTGTAAAACTCCTCACTTTATAGACTTTTCTCAGACAGACATGAATATTTTCACACTTTTTTGTTAAACTCTCAAATTCAAATCCAAGTAGAAATGAAAAATAAAGCAAAGCTGAACTGTTGAGGGAAGACTGTGTTTACATTTTATTTATTTAACCTTTTTTTTACTAGAAAATCCTATTGAGATTAGAAGTCTTTTTCAAGGTAGAACTGAGTCAAAAGGCATCATCACAAAAAAATGAATACAGTTCAAACAATACCGTAGAACTTAAATAAAATGAACAGCATCACAATATTTTTTTTTAAATAGCTGTTATAAAAACAGCTAAAATGTTGCTCCCTAAAATGTCAGTATCCAAACTATTAAGACAAAATCTAACAAATACCAAAAATTAAAAATGTTCAAAATGTTTTCTTTTGTCATTCACATAAACTATCGTCAGTTAAAAGTTTTCATTTGTTTACAAAAGCTATATCTTGAAATGATAAAAAAAAATTTGAATTAGAAAAATGTGATTACAGAAAGCGGAATGTTGTTTCTTAACACAAAATCCTTCATTTATGTTTTAAAACACATCTCTGTACGTTTTCTTTGGTTAGCCTAGATTAGAAGTCTGCAACTTTCAACACTTGGGGTCCATTTGGGTCGATTTAAAACGGACCACAACCCATAGAAACCACACATCTTCAGAAAAATAACACTTCATATTTATGCTGTTATTTGTATGAGAAATATAAATAAACTATTATTTGTTTGGCATTAATTAACTTTAAGAATAAATAGATGTTTTTCCCCAGATATGAAACGGTTTAACACTTTAAACAGAGGTTCATCAGACTTCCTTTCAAAATAAAAGACTTCCTGTATCACATAGGATCATCTTGATGGATGGTTAGTGGTAGGTAGTGCTATGTCAGGAATGGAAAAAAAAAACATTTTATTTTTAAACGTGTGTGGTGTTTCTTAGCCAGAAATTCATAAATCTAACTTTCTAAAATGAAAACAGGGCTAATTAATTGTATTTGTTGAACCATGAAGCACACTTAAAACACTGGAATTTGTCAAAATGTTTAGTTCTTAATTATCAAACCACCATGGCTACTGTGATTTGGAGGCTCGCAGAGTGATAAGTTATTTTACTTTTTTTTTTTTACTTTACTTTACTTTACTTTACAGTTATTTTTTTTAACTAAAAACTTTGTATTTTTCTTTAACTGGAAAGCAGACCTGTGGCTTAGAACTAGTGACTTTGGCCATTCATAAGATCATTTTTAAAGTCCCATTCCCATCATCCTTTGGTCCATTGTAAAAGTGTTCCTGGTGGTCTTTTAATTATGATTATGCAGTTTTTACCCCAAAATAAAAATAAAAAAAACAGTGTTGTTTTCAAGGATGCAGTTTCTGTAGAGCGACAAGATTTCATCAGAAATTCCTCTGAGTTGGCGCATAGTTAGTCCGCCCACACTTACCATCATCTCTTTGTTTGTACTCAAGCGGTGCAACAGAAAGGGACAGTAATATCAGAGCTATCCAGTTGTACAGTTCTGATCCAGATTCCATCTCAGTTAAAAACAAAGATGTTCATGGATCTATTTGTCTGTAAGTGGATGCATCAAAATGGGGCGGAGCAGGAAGCTTGTGGCCCCGCCCAGTGTTTTTCTACATCACAAATGTGATCTTTTTCAAACTGGATTTTTTCATTTGCTCCTGAACAACAACAGTTTGTATAAAAAATACTTAAAAACACAATTTAATTATTTTTTTATTGTTTTTTATTCATAAAACACATATACTGTACGTATAAAATATTTATATTCTCCTCCATCATGAGAAAATTGTCACAAGAACATTTTCATTGGAGTGATTCTTTAAGATTCACTACGTGCTAATAAAAAAAAAAGAGAAAACTTAGTTTTCACATAATTGTGATTCCAAGCCAATAATAAAGCATATGGTTGCTATACGGCCCACTGTCTTATGGAAGCTGCTATATTGAATCTAAATGTGATTTTGGAGCCAATAAGCACTTTTGAACTCCTGTTGTTTCAGTGAAACCGAACATTGGTTTTAAAATTGCTTTGCAGAGCGATAAGACCTCAGCGGGCGTTGCACTGAGCACTTGCAGGCGGCGGCGGAGGCAGCGCTGATTGTTGATTATGGTATGAATAATGAGTAGGTAAAAATCTATCAGAGGGAAAATGTTTTGGGGGTGCCCATGTGCTCCCTGGAATTACATTTCTGTCGGCATAAATAAACGTATCAGCCATTTAAAGAGGACAAACATACAACTTGAGGGATGTTCACATGATTTGTTCTGACACTGCGTTTCTGTTGTCAGAAAACCATGGATAAAGCATACTAGAACTCAGATGTGACATCATAGATTTATTTATTTTAAACTGTAAACATTTCACAAGACAACTCAATTTTTAAGAATTTCTCCCTAAAAGTCGGTCCTCGAGAATACAGTGTTATTGCATCAAAGACGCGTGTTATCCAACAGCGAGGGTTTGAGAAGTGGAGGGGCTGCATCAGAGATGGGCTCTAAAGCCTCTTAAGCCTTAATTAAAGAGAAGTGTGATGACGACGGGCATCTCTGCCCTCCTCCCAGTGAATCCAGGCGGAAACGCTCTCATCAGTTACAGCTCTTATTAGATTTCAGCTGAAAAAGCCCACCGGGCAAATTAACAGCATGTACGGCTCTACTGGTACGCTGACACCAACTGCACTTCTGTGACAAACGGCAGAAAACAGAGGATGAGTGATGGTGGAGGGGCCGTAATGAGCAGGGAGGGGGCAGAAGGAGTTGCTGGTGACAGTAAGTTATTAAGTAGGTCCTTCATGAATCAAGCCAGCCTGTTTTGTCTAATATTTAAAATGTACAGATTTAAAGCGGCCATACCATGAAAATTCTACTTTTTGAGGTTTTAAGTTCATTATACTGTTTATTCCTCACTATAAAGAACCCAAAGCGGTATTTTGATCCGATGGCCAGGGCTACTAAGGACAGATATATGGTATGTGCATCCATCTTTGAAAAAATAAGGATATTGTTTATTTTCATGGGAGAAATGAAGAAAGAAAAGTTCTAGGATGATGTCATGAAATGGGCGGCATTTGGAGCCTCAGGAATCGAGAAGTTTTACTTCTGGGTCCTTTCATAAATAATTTGTTTTTAGTATTCCAAAGGTAATATACGATCATATATATGGATATAGTTCACTCTAAAAGGCTTAAGAAAATCATAGTATGGCCCCTTTAAAATAATAGAGCCACATTTACAAAGTTGGTTTCAATGGGATGTTTTTGTTAAAAAAAAGGGCAACTTCTTAAAGCCCTCTTCAAATTAATCAATGTTCAATAACTATTGTTGCAATCACGAGACAAGAGGATCATTTTTCTTCTTTGACTAAATCTGTTGCTCTCTTTACCCACAATTAAAATCAACCTCCTAAAGTTCAACAAGTGGCTGCTGGGAGGAGCTAAAGTGGTTTCATGCAGAGAGCTGAAGGTTTGCTGTTTGCTTCTCTACTTCAGGTTTCCACTCGTGTGCAGGAACACACTGATATAATCTGGATAAATAAAATACTTTAAATTGTTGCAGGGTGGGAAGTTTACTTCAACAGAGGGATGTTTATTAGGTCTGCGATGGATGGATCGTGTCATCTTTGAAACATGGGTGAATCTCTTAAAGAGGAAAAACAAATATATAATTTTACATTTTCTAATCTAATTAAGGAAAATAAAGTGTTTCAATTGTTATTTGAAGTATTAATAATATTTATATTGTTGTTGTGTGATTTTTCTAGTTCCCATCACTTTGTGAGGTAGAAAAAGGTGTGTTTTTAACATATTCTTGTCTTTATTTTTTTTATGATGGAGAGAAATTAAGCTTAAAATTGCATTTCTGAGTATTTGAATTTTCGTAAGAGCAGACAAAAAATGCAGTTGAAAAAATCTCGTGTTAGAAAAAAGTTACTAAGGCGGACCACAAGCTCTCTGCTCTGCTCCATTCTGAGGCATCCATTTACTACAGACCAATAGATCCATGAACATCTTTGTCTCGTCTGATCTGGAATCTGGATTACATTTGTACAACTGATAGCTCCAAGATTGCTCACTATTTTTCTTGCAGCAGAGTGTGAGGGCTGTAAGCTAGTGGGAGAGGGTGTGAACAGCCCCTGGTTCCCTGTGATAAGAAGGTTGGGCGAAGCTGCTCCACGTTAACAGTCCCGCCCACAACTCAGAGGTGAATTTCTGATGCTGTGTTCACACTGAATGAGATTAATGTGGCAGCGGCGGCCAGTTTCAATGTTAAGTCAGTGGCACAGACACAAATTGAGGCAATCTTAAATCCTGCTGTGTGATTTGAGCGATTGCGGTCTAGCAGAAGCGCCACTGGAGCGGCGGGGCCAGGGTTCAAATATCTAAATTTTGACAGGTCGCGGCGTAGCATTTGCCAATCAGGACTCAAGATTTGGGCATGTGACATTTTCAGTGACTCGATCAGCGGGTAGAATCCAAAATAAGAGTCTTTGTCCTGAACTTCCATCTAATTTCTTAACCCGCTGGAGCCGTGGGGTTACCAGAGCTCATCCTGACACTCTGGACAGATCACCAGTTGTTTACCACCGCAGCAGCTCTCTGACTGCAGCCAGCCAGCTTCTGGGGAGCCAGCAAAGCTACGCTGGCAGACGGAGAGCCGTGCGGCGTGCGGAGACTGCCGGCTCGGGTCTCTTGAAATTTGTGATATTTTTTCTTATTTTCATCAAGACAATATAAAAAAAAATGTGTTCTTATTTTTCACCTCTCGTGTTAACGGGAGACAGTGAGGCTTCAAACTCAGTCACAGAGACACAGAAACACAGTGGAAGCGGCTGTCATAGAAGACATGGAGTGAGAGTGAACTAGCTCCTAGAATCTCAGAATAATCCAATAAACGTAGACAACCAATGTTTTTGTAGAACTCTTCACAATAAATAAACTTGACTTCTCAACGTCCTCCGTGTTTTCCATACATGCTAAGTGAGATATCCACTGACAGTGCTCGATCATGCTGAAAATATTAGCTGGTAGCTCAGGCAGGCGGCGAGAAGCGAAAAGAGGGGCAGGTCATGCATGAATCCTGCCGCTCTGCAGAAACTATGTCCTAGAAAACAACGCAGTTATTTTAATTTTAGGACAAATTCATGATTAAAAGTTCACTGGAAATGCTTTAACGATAGATCAAAAGATGATCAGAGTGGGGTTTAACAAAAAAAAAAAAAACTAAAAAGTTTTAAAGCCAGGAGGTGGTTGACAACACATGAATTATGTTCTTTTTCCCAAAAAACAAACAAAACAAAAAAAACTGTGAACTAAAATTCCACCAACAGCCATTCTGCAGTAACTCCAGCAGGTTCACCTTAGAAAATAGCAGGAACTTTCATGCAAAACGATATACAGATAAAATGAGGCTAAAGTGGGTCAAAGTCTCTGGCTAAGGACGCTGTGAACATCAATCTTCAAGGCCAAACCTCCAATCACTCTTTAAAGGTTGTGGAATGATTCAAAGTCTACGTTTAAATCTGTTTGAAATTAAGTTTTGTAACTCCGTTTGTGCTGGAAAATCTCAAAGCGTGTTTGAAGTCTGCATAGAAGAGAGTAAAAAATTCCAACCAGACGAGAGAAACTCTCCCAGTCGCTTCCCAGAGGGCCTGAGCACAGGCCACAGCACTGACAGCATTTAAAGATGTTGCTGTTAATGCACTCGTTCCAGCGGCTAAATGTCAAAACATCAACAGACATTATTGTGAAAAGCACTCAATAAAAAGCATTTGTTGTTTTTAACACACTGGGCAACACAGACTCCGTGTGACATTAAATTAGCACAAAAACTGACAGAGAGCAGCGTTCGATCAGTGTCAACAAGCAGCAGCGGAGTAATTACTTTAGAGAAAGAAGCAGATGGAATCAATACCAACAAGAAACCCCGGCTTGTACAGTGAGCGCTGGCTTTTCCAGGCCGACTGAATGATCACTGTCTGTCTGAGCAAATGTAATTACCGAGCGTATAGAAACCGACTGCAAAGATACGGTTGTGAAAACAAAATAGCAAAATCAATGCAGCTGCAGAGCGAGCTCATGCATTATTAAGACATTAAACGGCCATCACTTGTTCTTTCCATCAACGCCTTGTTTAGAGGAGCGCAGTTCAGATGGAGAAGTGTGACACCACTCTTAACAGACTTTTTGGTTACAGGAACAGTCACTTTCTGAACAACTGTTTTGCAACAATAAATCCTAATTCTCCGCCTCCCAGTTTCCAGCCGTACATTTATCACTGCAAGTGCTCATTTATCACCGCGGCGAACTCGCAGCCGGCTGACAGGCCGCTCTCGCCCCTCCGATCCCAATATTCAATAGTGAATTTTTATCAGGAGATTTTGTACTTTCCTTCTGCTCACATATCTCTGAAAAGCTCTCCAGCAGCTGCTGCCAGATGTGGTCTGGTCACCCCGCCTGCTCCCAACTCGCACCACTTTTGTTTCACTCTTTGTTGAGTTTGGATAATGAAAAGCTTTTTTGAGGGGAAACGCTGCATTTTTAGTCGCTTTCTTCTGTTTCTTTTTTTTTAAACAGTTTCCATTCAGAAACTCGTTTTGATGCACATAAATGCACTTTGAATTTTTTAATGTGAAGAGTTTTTTGTGTAAAACGTTTAGAGATGGAGAATGAGTCATGGAATGACAAAAAGTATATATTTTTAGCTGGTAATAAATGACTCCAGTGAATCAGAAGGTTTTTGCATTTCAACCAGTTTTCTAAAATTGATGAGACGAGAAGCTTAAAGATTATAGATACAAAAGTTTTAAGTAAAAATATTTTGAGGCTAAAATCTTCAAGTATTCATATTTCCACCAGCTCAGTGGCCTTGTGGTAGAGGGTCCACCCTGAGACTGGAAGGTCGTAAGTTCAAATCCAGGCCAACTCTAAAAATGGAACCCAGTACCTCCATGCTTGACACCCAGATTACGCCTGGTTCACACAGACTGTGGAAGAACCGCGGAATGGAGGCTGCTTCCATGCATACTACTAACCTACAGTGTGGTTCACACCAGACGCGGAGCGCCACAGAACGCTCTTTAAGGAAATCAGGACTAGACCTGACCAGGACCTGACTAGAATTCAGGAATCTCGGAGCAAATGGAAGTTCAGTCCACCTGAAAACAATCTGAGACCACCTTAAAAGTTGGGTCAAACTGAAACTTTGTTCTGGATTATTGGGGGAAATAAACTCTGATTCACTTTATGTGTCCCAGTCTGAATACACCCAAAGACAATCTACATTCAGTGTAACCTCATTTGGGCTTATTAACATCTGCTTAGTATAAAAACAAAGTATCATCTTTTGAAAATGTGTAATTTTAGAGAAAAATGATGTGCACACATAAAGTCACTAGTGTGTAATAGAGCATAAAAACGGTTATTTCCACAATGAACACAGCCGTTTTCTTTCCTATTTGCCTCGGTTTGAAGAATCCGTCCCACTTGAATCTGTCAGTGATGGAAGTGCATCTAAAGACTTTGGAGTACTGTATTTATGCTAGCATGATAGCATAATATGCTAACATAATAGCATTTTCAACAAAGTCATGTTGTACACAAATGTATACATCATGTTTAGTAGCTAACTAGGTCTTTGCATTTACTTTTTTTTTTTAATTTGCATTTCATGACAAAGTTACAATGCCATTATGCATTTTTAAGCTATGACATGTGATTGGGATTCTTACCATGTCGAGCCAGTGGAATTTTCTCTTCTGTTCTTTGCCTTTTCTGAGGTGTGCTGTACTGTTTGAGTGTCCACACATGTAGTCATATGGCTCCAGTTAAGTAGAATTAAGTACTGTGGAATTATAACCCAGAATGTGTTGTGCACATATGTGAACGGCAGGTCCTCAGAGGATACAGTACATTTTTAACAGTACACTGTGTTCTTCGTCCTGATTGGCTGTGTAGATTATTAACAATGCTGTTACTCCTCTAAGACATATTTACATGAATCTTCAATCAGATATTTGTTTTCATTCTTTAAAACTGGATTAATTATTTGAAAAAAGTTTGAACTTAAAGAGTTTAAACAAGAGAAAAGAGTAAAAATGTTCATAAATCTCAAGAAAAGAAGAGTAAAAAGTGAGGAGTTTTACAGCCTTAAAGCATATTTAAATATCAAAAATAAAGAGGAAACTTTGTGAATTTTCTCTTCAATTTAGAAAGTGACTCCAGTGATAAACGAGGGAACATGGAGGCTCCACACCATGACAAGTCCAGGCTGGGATTTGAACATGCCACAAGAGGGAAAATCGCTTATTTTCTCTATTTTACAGAATAATTCTAAACTCAAAGTCCCTCTGCTCATTCAGGAATTGGGGGCAGGTAG
The DNA here is from genome assembly GCF_002922805.2 of Oryzias melastigma. Taxonomy (NCBI): domain Eukaryota; kingdom Metazoa; phylum Chordata; class Actinopteri; order Beloniformes; family Adrianichthyidae; genus Oryzias; species Oryzias melastigma. The sequence goes on from NC_050518.1 coordinate 28,610,488, forward strand.
GACGTTTGGATCATTTTGAGTTTTTGCAGGTTAGAAAAGATAAATTCTGCATGTTTTTCTGACAGCTCATTGGCAGTCTATGTTTTTGGAGACAAATCAGCCACTCTCTGAGCTCAGCTGCTCACTGTCACAGCCAAGCTGTTTGCATGCATGAGCATGAATAAAACATTTGTTTTATTTAATAAAGTTCAAATTTAATTAAACGGCAGCAGAAAGACTGAAGACGTTTATGTGCAAAAGTAAAAACCAATCCTGGAGCACGTCCTCGGCGTTCACACGGTCATTTTCCTTCTGCGGATCTGTCTCCTGTGTTGATTTGAGTGCTTCAAAAGAGAGAACTCCTTGTACGCGGTGCAAATCCCCCTGCTGAGACCATTCAGAGGAAAAAAAACACAAATCTAACCAGCAAATCTAAAAGAGTCATCAGGAGTACCTGAACGATGTCTCTCTCAGCAAGACGTCCTCTGGAGGACACTCTCACCTCGTCGCCATCCAGCTCCTCCATCGCTGAAAGGACAGAGTGGAAAAACGACTGAAGCAAAAAGGTCTGATCGTAAAAGAAACCATTTCATGAAAAAGTCATGGGAACACCTTCAGAGCAGCAGCTGCCAAATATAGAAGGAGGTGCGCGCTCTGAAATTACGCCCAGTTGGAGATGAGGAACTCTGAGGCTTTAACATGCAGCACCTGCATAACAATGCTGGTCGCAGAAACAGTCTGGCAGAGATCGCAACGTGAACGTCAATCAGCCAACAGACTCACGCAGAGTCCATAATTATTAGAAATACAAAAAAAATACCAGAGGATGGATGGATGGATTAGATACTAAAACTCCAGATCAGATTTGAGGTTTGACCTCCACAAACATTTCTGACACTCAGAAAGAGACAGGATTCCCTTCACACGCATGTGGAGCAGAACACGGGCGCAAGAGGCGGGGGGGTCATTGATCCACATGCTGTGACATGACTGCAGACTGCATCCAAAAAAAGGCATTGTGATGCAGCGGGCCTCTTGCTTAACCTTCATCCTAACGAGTGCACCCCTCCACGTGTAGACGAGAAGCAGATATAGAGACAACTGTTAGCAAACCGGAACAATGAACGACAAACTGAACAAAATCAGAGTGAGGGGAGGTTCTCTCAATGTAAGGATCACCACTGCATGATTCAACTTCCTGAAACAGCTTCTGAAAATATGTTTTACTGACTAACTTTAGGTTTAAAGACCCACCTCTGACAAACATTGTGTTTTTTCTGATGATGGACGACATATTTAGAAAGAAAAATCAGTTTAAAACGTGCATTTCTGGGTATTTCTTTGTACAAATCGTTGTGAATCAGGAGCCGACAAAAAAATGCTGTTTGAAAAAGATTGTATTTGTGACGTATTTGCTCCACTTGCAGACAAATAGATCCATGAACATCTTTGTTTTCCTCAGCTGAGCTGGAATCTGGATCAGAACTGTACGGCTGTAAAGCTCTGATATCACTTTACAGCCCATCGCTCATGTTAGGTTGGGGCTATAAGCTAGCAGGAGAGCATGGAAACAGAGAGCTCTCAGCAGGATGGAGGCGGGTTACTCTGCCCAAATCGCCCCGCCCACATCTCAAAGGGGATTTTCTAAGAAAACAACATAAAAATGGAATGGTCACGATGAGTGGTCACCAACCTTTTTCAGGCTACGGAACAATTTAAATTAGACAACATCTGGGCCAATGTTGTTTTTTTTTAGCTTACTGTTTCTAAAAATCTATTTTCAAAATAAAAGAAAACTAAAAGAAAACATTCCACAAAGGAAACAAGATTTTCTTTCCCCATAGAATTCCATTTTAACTCTCAATCCAGGCTCCAATCATATGTCAAAAATATTGATCATATTTTGTCTTCACATAAATCCTCATTCATTGCCACATTTTCTGAGGTAAAGTCTCTGAACAGATGTCTACCTAATTCAGTATTTCTGTAGGAAAATTCTCAAATGTCCCTTTTACAAGTTTCCACAAATCAGCAACTTTATTTGATTCCCTCTCCATAAAATCTTGAACTTCATGATGAAGATTTTTCCTTTAACGTCAGGCTAACAACCAGATGCTAGCTTCAGCTACGTCTGACTTTGACGGTGTGATGGATAAATAAAGCAAAATGAAAGGCTCTTCTTCGGTTTCCTCACTGGATCTTTTCTCCTAAAGAAATCTTCTAAATATGTTTTATTGTTTGTTTTTTTGCTAGCTTTGGGGTGCTAGCTTAGCAATTCAGGTAGCCACTTTAAGTCATGTTACTAAGATGGATGTTGTGAACAAAATCCGTTAGTTTTACAAAATAAAACTTCCATCAGGATCAGAAAATAAACTAACAGAAAACATCTAAGTTAGCGCATGTATGCTTATTCTCTGTCCGGTACCAAGTGACCCACGGACCAGTACCAGTTCGCAACCTGGGGGTTGGGGACCACTGTCCAAAATAACAGACCCCATGGAACTTTACAATGGATGAGAAGTTAGTCAGAGTGGGTATTTAAGTCACATATTTTTGTTTGAAGCCACTTCCTGTCATCATGAGCCAGTTTTTCCATTCCAATTACGCTTTAGCCTCATTAAGGCCATTTAAAACCCGTCAGCTCAACTATAAACCATTTTTATCTTGCATTTTCTTTCAGAGCCATCTTTGACCTTCTCACCCATCTGAATCGGGGGAGCAGGTTCAGCAACAAACCCTGTGGAGCAATTAGGGGCCTGGGTCTTCTGCTCAAAGACGACTTCCCTCCAACTGATCAACATTTTTCTCAGACTGAAACTTTCCCCCCAAACTGCCTCTGTGGTTTGGCTGCTCAGAGGTCAGAGGGATTCTATTCTGTTTTTAAAAAGTTTCTTTTTCTTTGTTTCTTTGCAAACTCATGCTGGCTGCATTTCATTAAGACACTTCACATGTATTCAGAGCGTGCTCGTCTCAGCCTTCAGCTCGTCTCTCCAGGAGCTTATTTTAGTTTCTTCACATAATTTTTCCCACCTGACTAGAAAGTAAGGTTTCCAGGTTCTTGAAATGGAAATTATATAAACTCATCAGCATTTTTTTAATTGGATAAAAACATTCAGGTCATACCAAGTCAACAATGGCATCTTGTGCATAAAGAACCGAAGCTTTTGTCTTTTACCACAACAAAGCTTCATTTGTGGTCTAATAAAAGAAGAGGACGATGACGTCTCGTTCTAAAAGTTGTATTTACACAAAAACAGGGGAATAAAAACCTTCATGATAAAAAAATAAACAAGAATTTATTGGAAAACTCACCATCAAACTCAGCAGGTCCAACACCAACAATTATGATGGACAGAGGAAGGGAAGCAGCCTGTTCAGGAGGAAATAAAAAAGGTTCAACAAATTCAATAATGTTTATTTACAAGGCACCGTGACACAAGAGAGAGACGCCAAACAGACAAATACATCCAACCAAACTGGATTCATTACAGTTATTACTAAATCCATATCCAGCTAAATAAACTACAGAGTACAGAGAATAATTACTGCCAGTACAGCAGTATTCCTACATACCATGACAATCTGATTGTGTTTCACTTAAAGAGAAATATTTTTAAATAGTAATTTAAAGAAAAACAACTTGACGTCTATGTTTACAATGATTTTTATTAAGATCCTAAATTAAAAATGTTTTTTTTGCACAAAAATAAGTAAATATTTAAATAATTGTTAAAAAAAACAATAACTCAAAAAGCATAACTTCTGTCCTATTTATCAATAATCATAAATTGAAAAAAGAACCAAATAAAAACTAAGAGGAGCTAAATCTGCTTTGGTATTGCCAATATTTGTTATTTACTTTAAGTCAAAAGTCCAAAACAAGTCAGAGGGAATTACTCAGAATGTCATTCTCACACCTAATCACCACTATCATCATGATTTACCATATTAACGATTTAATCGTTTTTATATTGCATTTTTTTACATGCTGCTATATCTAAATACATCAGATGTGCATGAAGACGTTGGTCAACATTTTCCAGCTCATTGATTAGCTCACTAATGAGTGTGTGAAAATGGTGATAACTACCTAAAAGTGACTAAGTGACTCAAGATAAAGCCAGCTAAAGTTGAAGATGTTTTTTTTTCTTTAAAAATAAAAAAAAATCCCTTGGTTGAGGTTAAAACCCCCCAACATTACTTTGGTTGATTAAAGAAGCTTCAAAAAACTTCAGCTGAACTGAAAATAATCACTCAAAAACCTGCAGCACAAAAACTTCATTTAAAATAAGAATGTTTATTATGGCTGTAAACATTAACACGTTAAAACATGCAATTATTCAAAAAGAATTAGTGTGTTAATGTTGATTAACACAAATGAGTTACACCTCAGGAAGAACAGTCTTCCACCTCCCCTCAGCGGTTCAGGCTTCCACAGCGAACGTCAAAACATTTCCTCTGGTCTTATCCCATCATGGTCGCTTACAAAATAAATAAATATTCACTTGGTTTTCAGTACTTTAATCTTGTTGTTTTTTTCTTCTTTGGTTTAGATCACTTTTTTTTTAAAAAGTTGACTATTTGATTGGTGATCCGGTGTGTTGTCACAGTAACACAACTGCAGCGGTAAATGAAAGTGATGTATATGCTGATCATCACAATGGGTTAAATTAAGCATCAGTTCAGAGAGAAAGTTCACCATTTACCACTTGTTTTTTTTTTCCAGAAGATGAAGAGAAGTTTTTTTTTTTTT
>NC_050518.1:28615289-28623537 GCF_002922805.2 Oryzias melastigma
TTTTTTTTTTTTCAGTCTGCAGGTTCGTTTCTAATGCTGTACGTTAGCATTTCTGTTTTTTTGGAATAAGACTACAGACAGAAAAGTTTTTATAGTTCTGCTTATCTTGCTGGTGATGTTTTGTACACATTTGGGTTAACACTTGATAAATTAAAAAATTCAGACAACCAAATACTGTAACTAAAAAAATATAAAAATCATGATTAATCACAAATATTTTTTTCCAGGTTTGCGAATAATTAGTTACATTTTTTTATCGATTCCCAAATACAATATTTATTGATTTGTGATTAGCTTTTTTCTAATATAAAAACATTAATGGTTAGGTGGTTAATGTGCAAACTGGCTTGTATGCTTCTGTCTTACATCATGTTGGAATCAAAAACCCCAAATGTGTAGTTTTGGTTTTAATTAAAACGTCCTCTCAACCTTTTTTCTATATCCACTTGTCATGAGCACAAATCCCAGCCATAAAAGTCAAATCCACATTTGTCGTCCCCTGGAAGTTTACTGTAAAGTTTGACTGGTTAACACAAGAGCCACTGGGGGGATGAGAACTTTTTGTAGCCAACCCTCCATTGGTCAATTAAGCAACAGCAACTTTTACATTAGTTATACATTCTTCAGAGTTGTGTGCTGGCGGAGGACAACAACAAAAATACAGCCTAAAGTCAGAATTTGGTTACGAATATTCTAGGAGCAAGAAAGAGCATAAAACAGAATATAAACAAACTCGAGGTTGCAGTCTTTCGGTATCAATATTACATTATCTGCTCTATAACTCTTTTCTTTAGGCCTGAACACACTTTAAAAAAAACCCTGAGAGGATTTTTACGTTGAGTGCATGACCTCCATGTTCACTTCACACAAAATCTAAACATGTGGACAACCCCAACATCTGAGAAACGTGCCAACAGAAAATACAGTTCATCACAGCGTTCACAGTCTGTCCACAAACACACAAAACGTGTGTGTGTGTGGGGGTGTGTGGGGGTGTGTATGTGTGTGTGTCACTCACATTGACCACAGCCTCTTTGGTCTGGACCATGTCAGAAATCACTCCGTCTGTGATCATCAACAGGACAAAGTACTGGGAGCCATCTGTAATCTCTGCTGCACAGCTGGGGAATGCACGCACAGACAAAAACACACAAATACAAGATTCAAAGACTGAGAACACCTGCCACACTTCCACTAACACAATTACTAAAACTGCAGTCTAATAGTCGAAGAGTAAGAAGCACTGTTCCAATAAAACTCTGACAAGAAAGAAAAAAAAAGACTGAAAAAATGTTCCATTTTCCTAAGTACACAATTTGACATCAACAGCCAAGTGTTTTTCTTGACGTTGTGTCAAAACACACAAGTACTCTTCACTGAAATCATGTAGTTTATGAAGTACTTTGGCCAAGAAAGAGTTTGAAATCCTCCATAGTGAATATAACCAGGTTTTAGTAATCCTCTTCCTTTTATCAGAAATGTATAAGAATCTGCACCTTTTACAAAAAACTCTACGAACAGACGCGTAAACAAAGTGAAATATGGAAAGCAAAACACAACGGTTAATACTCATTTAAAAATCCTGTGGAAAAAGAAGGAAAACATTCTTAAATTGACGCCATGCAGTTTGGCACAGGAGAAACAAGACCTGCAGTGTCCTTACAGACAGATTCGTCAATCTTTATTCAACTCGTTCACCAGGGTTCCTACACTTTCTTCAAGTCAAATTTAAGAATTTTTAAGACTTTGCATTTGAAAAATGAAGACCAACTTCTCTACATAATTCTTGGCGTATGAAGAAATAACAAAATCCTTGTCAGTAACAGAGTAACATAATCAATTACAGCTCAAATCTCAGTAATTAAATTACAATTACTAGACTACAGAAAACCAATATTACCTCATTATACACATTTTCGTGCAGTAAAACTATCGAAGACTAATAAAGCAAACTTGTGTAAACAGTTTGTTCAAATGCTAAATGAAACAAAACGGACACTAAACAAAATAAATAAAAAAAATGAAATAAATGAAAAAAAAATACTGATTTGCGCAAATTCAGCGTTTGAGATTGATCTAAGTAAGATTGAGAAACTATAAACATGGACAAATTTGCACAGGCATCCGGAACTGGAGATGTTGGAATATTCCAATTAGTTGAAAACGAAAGCAAATATTCAATTGATTGTTGTTCTAAAGAACTTAATAAATGCAGGGAATGCTCCTCCTTTCTCCTTTTCTTCTCTTCTAATTTTAGCTTGGACATCTTCATCCTCACTTGTAATCTTCCTCTTGGACAATCTTCTCTGCATTGTTCTTTTTTCCAGGACTTTTACCAATAAAAACGAATTTATTTGCTGCAAGTTTCACTTTACTAATACATTATTGTTTTATCTTGGACTATAAATCACAATTGTGTTCACGTTGCAAACTAACCAACAAACAAACCAACTTCCAAATTGTATAGAAATATGCCTACTTGACTGTGAATGAATTGAGCATCCTCAGAGAACAAATCAAACGTACCCCATACGACGCACATGCTCAGTGGGTTTGTTTAGAGAAGAGACAGAATAAGTGGTTAAGAGAGAGAGGGACGTAAATCCCATTTTGTAGCGATGATAAGACATTAAAACCACAGAGACGCTAAAATGATAAGATAAAGTGCAGTCTGGTTCACAGTTTTAGTGGAATAAACCTGTAGCTGCTCTTATATGAGAGTTAAAGCAGTAAATACGAGACACTCAGCCGTTTGTACCTTCGACAGATCTTATACCCGTACGCGTGCAGTACCGGTCTATACCAGCTGTTTGTTAGCTCTGGTCAAATCCAGCTTCTGTCCTCCTTGTACTTTACGCTGTGTCATAAGGCTGAAGCGACTGCTTCTTTTTTTGCCAGTTTTAGAACCATTTTAATCAGCGGTTGGCATCCAGTGGGTTAATAAACACACTTTATTTACACAATCCTGCTTAAAAAATAAATAAGACTTAAGACCACAACAGTTAAGTGGCACAAGTTTTAACTCCAAGATCTAAAAATGAATGACTTTTCAAATGCTTTTTAAGGTCTTATTTCCAAATTTTCCTATTCAAGCTTTTTAAGTCTTTTTAAAGGGGTCATACCATGAAAAAACAACTTTTTACGCTTTTAAATGCATTATAATGTTCATTCCTCACTATTAAAAACCCCAAAGTGGTATTTTGATCTGTTCACTCATTTCTGAATAATCCTCTAAAAACCTGCACTGTCTGCAGGAGCCCCTCCCATATCCACGAAAACGAGCAGGTCCTCACTATCTGACGTCACAGAGTGAGACAGCCCCTTTCAGGAAGACAGAGCTCACCTCTAGCCACAGAGCTAGAGGTGATCAGTAAAAAAAATTCATTTTAAATGTTCTTCTAGGGCGGGGTTGAAAAAAATCAATTAATCGATTTGAATTGATTTAACCTTAATAGATCAATAATCGATTCACAAAAGATATTCATCGATTTAGCTCACAAAGCTAAAGTCCGCTAGGTTGATGCTAACTTTCAATAGAATTTCCCATAGGACGGCTAATGCTAACGTTCGGTTGACCAAAAAAATACAATGCTGAATAAATGAACATCTTTATTTATTTACAGGCATTAATTTTCCAAACTCTTTTAAGGAAATCATTTTTAAAGAAACTATTTGTGGTCTAAAACTTTGCCTTTTTTCCCCTCATACTGTTGTCTTCTTCTTGAATTAAGTGTACTTCTATAGTGTGATCACCACCTAGTGGTCAAACTGAAACGTCTTCCAGGAGAAGCAGAACAATGTTTACAATGTTAATGATCTGAACATTTTAGTTAGAACTTCTCCTTTAGAGAATCCATGTAACACTGGATGATATTAACAATCTCATTATTTCACTGATACATATTACAGTATGAACTGGATCAGATTAATATAAATATATTCACAACATATATTAGAATATTTAATGTATTTTGAAACAAAGGTATATATACAACTGTAAAATTTAAAATTGAATTGAATTGAATTGAATTGAAGAATTGAAAGAATCGTAAAAAATCTTAATCGAATCGAATGGAAATTATAACTGATACCCGGCCCTACGTTCTGCATCCGGTAGGAACCAGCCTTTATTCTCACTCTTAGACTCAGTTCTACTTTTAAAGTATATGTCCAAGATAAAATCAATGTTTATCCCAGGACGTGGACCCCAGCCGCCCCAGTGAGGGCGACAAGCTAAGAGCGGGCACAAAGAATCCCCACAAGAAAACACCAAAAATGAAATGGAAAAACATGTCTGTAGTATAAAGAAACAAGTCTTTATCCTGATGTTTAAACTTGTTTTCATTGATGTTCAGTTTAGGTTTGAAACTAGAACAGGAATACAAACAGGCGTTAACAAGGCAGATGTGACACTGATTAATGGGGACGAACAAAACACTGATGCTTGTCACGGTTTCTCACTGTTCGATGGCAGCGATGGGAGTCGAACAGGCTGCACATTTGTAGCCTGAAGCTGGGAGGAGCCTGTATGTGCTAGAAGCTTCTTGATCTTAATTATTCTGTCTGATCTGGATGCCACATCTGTGCCGTTGGCGGCCTGTCACAGCAGTGTCAACAAAGTAAAGAAATACATATTTGTCTTCATTTTTCATCAACCAGAACACCGAGCTGTTTTTATGAACCGGCAGTGCTGGATGTGGCGCTGGTGTTTGCCAATCATCTTCTGGCCCGCACCATGAAATTCCAGTATAATGAAACGGTTTCTATAATGGGAGGAACAACGTAAACAAACTGTAATGAGGAGAAAGCTGGAGCAGAGAGACGATGCTCTGAAATGAAGTGTGGAGGATTTGAGGGAAGCTTTAGAGACTTCACCTGCTTTTCTTATTACTGCATGTTATGTAATTAGCACAGACAAGAACAAATAATTTGCATTTATTATTCACCGGTGCTTGCCCCGGAGAGATCACATCACTAAACTGAATCCAATGCCATTCAGACATGAATATTACCGGTTCTGTGGAAATGAGCTAAAAAGCCTTCTGACTTGAGAGTTTGATTGGAAACGTGAGCAGAACTGTTGACGGCGTGTTTTGAAATGCCAATGCAAAGCCTTTTAGGTGTATAATTGATAAAAGGAAACAACTGTAAACAAACAAGTCATTAAGATGGAAATGAACAGATTTAATTAAACCCCGGATCCACAGTGAGCGTTTAACCCAGCGCCAAATCAAATGCTTGTAAATGCCAAAATGAAATTTAGACGATGAATAATTTCAGACTGTCAGCGTTTCTATCAAAAAATGTTAAAGCTGCAAATTCCAAACTATGTTTACATAATAACTATTTTCATAAACCAATTAAACAGATTTACCCATAACAAGTTTAAGAAACCAAAACTTTTTAAACACTTTTGTGCCTTTATTCTGTTTTTTGTGCGGTACGGGATCAGTCCAGGCACTCTATATCTTAAGAACTATGGAGACCGCTTCAAAACACATTTGATGTTGAACTTCTGCTGCTGTTTATAGGAACCAAACACTTGTTAGTCTTTCTGGTCCCAGTGATCTTTTCATTACAATTTTGTAGTTTTTGTCCAAACTAGAAAAGCCTGTGTCGTTTTTTAAAGGGGCCCTACCATGAAAATTCTACTTTTTGAGATTTAAAGTGCATTTTACTGTTCATTCCTCACTATAAAGAACCCCAAAGCTGTATTTTGATCTGTTCATGCATTTAATCCTCTAGAAACCTGCGCTCTCAGCAGCAACCCCTCCCATACCCACGAAAACGAGCGGGTCCTATCGTGCTGACGTCAGCATGATGTGAACCGCCCCCTCTAGGAAGAGTCTGTCCTGAAAGCTCCGCCCCCAGACTACAACGAACACACACCCACTTTCTCCGCTGAACATGAAGGAATCATCAGCAAAGTGTTGAAATCTGGGAAGAAGTGGCTCATCTTGTAGCTCATTTGGCTGCGAGAGGTTCAGGTGTTTGTTTAAACGTCCAAAAGAAGAGCCAGCAAATCAGAAGTGGTTGGATTTAATCTCCGGGAACGCGACAGACCCGCCAGCAACTCTTTGTCTGTGACCGCCACTTCACGGATGACTGTTTGATAACCTTAGCATGAATCAAAGTGGATTGGCAAAGAGACTAAATCTCATAGCCGGCGCCGTTCCTCCAATCAAACCGGATGAAGAGGCCAGACCTGTAAGTAAATCATGCAGTATACTGTAAGCATAGAATGCACCAGCTAACGCTACAACCTCCATGCAGGTTGTGCCTCGAGTATAGACGGTCTTGTATTGGATGCATGATAACAACATAAACTTTTCATGAGGGATGCCACATGAAGTGGCATTTTCCCTGTGTGTAAATACAAACACTCAATGTATCTTCAGGATTGGATTGTGGGTCAAGTACATAAAATAGTTCAGAGGTTGTTTGTCTATAACCGCAAACCACAGGCACCCGGAAGAGGCTCATTGGTCTATGGACAGACTCGAGGATGAGATCGTGGAATGTGTTGGAGTCTTCAACATGTTTTCAGCTCCTAACAAAGTTTTCCTCACACTTTAGAACTAAATTCATTTCAAATAGAAACGTTACGACACTTGTCTTGGAAAAAAAATCAATTGTGGTCAGTAAACTCAGAACCTTCTATCAAAAGTTTTGAGACATTTTAGAAACTATGAAGAACTGTTTTGCATCCTGTTGCTTACAGTACTGAGATGAATTTCTCAGACAACTTTTTCTAAACCAAAACTATGAAAAGATTTGAACAAATCTGCCACTATTTTCAATGAAAATCTGTTGCAAAAATACACTTAAAACATTTCAAGATGAGTGGAAAAAGAGGGACATCTGGAACAAGATCCCAGGGTTTGCAGTTAGCTCCTGCATTGTGCGCACGTCAGTTTTATTTCTTTGGTTCTTGTCATGTTTTGTTTTCAAGTTTTCCTTCTGTCAGTCACACACGGCTTAGCCTGTCAATTATTCACTCCTGTCTTCATTTCCGTTGATGGATTTCAGTGTCTGGTTTTCAGTTTTTCTTGTTATTGTTCCCTAGTTTTGTTGTTTATATGTATTTATTGAATGTTGAAGTCTCAGTCCAACACCACCAGTTCTTACCAGTTACAGACCAGTTTAGGAAGTCACTGCTTTTTAACACACTGATTTCTAACATTTTTCAAGTCACTTGAAACACAGAACTTTAGTCAAATAATAATTAGGAGCTATAACAAATACCAGTGATAAAGCAAAAGTAGAATTGCTTTGATGTTTTTGTTTAAATCCTTAAAAAAAGGGACATTTATCTTTCTGAAGATTAACTGTTCAAAATTTGGGTTTTAAACTTCTCTTTAGATGAAAAATAATCACAAATCGTGGATTTATTTAGTATTTAAAAAAGCTCAAAAGGGAAGAGAAGTAAAATAAACATTTAAATGTTTCTGATAAAATTATATTCTGCTGCATATTAGAGGCAGATGAATGTGAGGAACGCTTTAACCCCCCTAATCCTACATATCTCCCCTTCTTTGCCACCCAATGTTTTATAAATAAATGTCTAAATCTTTAATCTGCTGCTCATGAGTCATGTCACTTACCAGTCTTATTAAAAAAATCAAAACATGAAATTACCAGAAGGATCCATTAATAACAGTTTAATCTGCAGAGCCTTTTTCCACGCAGTTTCACAGGCAGACGCTCGGGCTTACTTTGCCACTTTGTTGATAACGGGGGCAAAGTTTGTGGGTCCGTACAGCTGCACCGTCCTCAGGCTCTGGAAATACGCCTCCAGGACTCCCTCAATGCCCACGCAGTTGGGATGATCGCCATCACCGTTCTGCAGAACAGAACACCCATGAAAACCAGTCATCTGTCCAGAAAACATAAATGCTGTTTGATGGGATTATTTTCCGTTACTAAACATTATAAAAAAAAGGTAATTCTTTGTGTTACAACAGCACTTTAAAATACTGTATTTTACAAGAGTTCTTTAATCATTTTCAATGCATAAACTGCAGATGAATCACTTTTGTGTTTGAAAATTTGATTTATTAAAATGATAAAATTATGGTAAAAATTTTGCCACAATATAAATTTATTTATATATTTGTAAAAAAAAAAAATGGCACTATCACACACTGTACAATATCTCAATATATGAATGAATGAATGAATGAATGAATGAATGAATGAATGAATGAATGAATGAATGAAATGGTTTATTTCAAGCAATCAGGTCATA
>NC_050518.1:28624364-28638653 GCF_002922805.2 Oryzias melastigma
CCTAGGTGTGAATGTGAGAGTGAATGTGTGTGTGATTGAGGCCCTGAGACAGACTGGAGACCTGTCCAGGGTGTACCCCGCCTTCGCCAATCAGTAGCCGGGTTAGGCTCCGGCACCCCCGCGACCCCGAAAGGGATGAAGCTGTCAGGAAAATGAATGAATGAATACCCGGTATATATATCTATATATATAGATATATATAGGTATATATATGTATATGAGCTTGTAATGTGAATTTGAAGCTTCAGTTCTCCAACATTACTCTCTATATTCTTGCTTGACATAATAGAACTAAAAATATATTTTAAAATAAACAAAGCAAATCATTGTTTCCTATAAAGCAACAAAGAGCCCCATACTATCATACTACTACCACTATGCTTGACTGTTGCTTTGATGTTCTTTATGTGTTAGTTATGGATTATCTCTCCCACTGTGTTAGTTAATCTTCCAGAAATGTCATCTTTTGTCTCATCAGTCCACAGATGATCCAGATGTTTCTTTGTGTTCTTGTTACTCTGCATTGTCATTCTCGCTGAACTCTTTCCCGTGAATCCATTTTTTTTTTTCTGAAAAAAGCTTTTTCTGATGGTTGAATCATGAACTCACGAGTTTTTGGTTTCATTCACATCAGGGATTTTATTTCCAAATAGTCATAAGCTTGATGTGATTCTTGAGTGGATCTCTCCTTGTTTCATTGGTGTTTGGTCACAAAGCCTGAAGTTGTTATGTAATTTAAATTTAGAGCAAATAAATTCATTTTTTGTTCTGAAGCCAATTTGCATCTACAATGTGGAGACGTTCTGAGTGTTTAAAGCCCTTACTTTGTGACAGACGTCTTAAAATGCAGTCCATCTACTACATCCACTGAGTTTTCTATTCAATTGATATTGGATTTCCCTCATGATTCTTACAGTTAAGGGAGCCCACATTGTGCCACTCCCACCTCCTTCCTTCAGATTGATGACAATTTGGGGCCTAATAAGGCGAGTCAAATCTAAGGAGAAGAATCTTATAAAAAAACAGCAACATTTTAAAAGTTTTTGAGTTAAAATGGTCCAAATAAAATAAAATAAAATTTCTAAAATCAAATTAGAGTTTAAATGACAAACAACAGACATTTTCTTAACTTTAGCGTTATTGAAGTTTCTCATTAAAACTGTCTGCCAAAGGCTGAATCTGAATAATTCCCCAACCCCTACGGCTTCTCCCTACATTTAGCCCTCCAAAGGGAGAAAATATGGAAAAACGGTGGTTGTGTCCGAATTCCCCCAATAATCACTATATAGAGCGTTCACCCTTTTCTAGTGCTGTCCGAATGTACTAATTCCAAATCGAGTGCACTCGAAAAAGTCTTCGCAAAAAGCTAGCATACATCAATGGTCACTAGATTAGCCAATGTAGACCACAATGCATTGCGGTCAAACCATTTTGAACAAAAAAAATTGTTTAATTGCAATATTTGAATAAACCATCCACATTTTCTCCATCAGAACACAGTGGAGTCATAACTAAACGCCAGGAAATGTTCGTTTTTATTCAATTTTCACTTCCTGAAAATGATAACGTCATATATGGTTTTTAGTAAAACAAAAAAAGTAGTGAGCATCATGTCAGAATTACCTTTAAAATCCAGAGCACTATATAGTCCCGTACTATATTTTATATTAGGATTAGGGGGGATTCAGACACAATCAGTGTCTTCATGTTTCCGACGGCACTACCTCTCGATGATGTCATCAATAGTCGCCGGTCATCTATGTTAGCGTGTAGCTGCCAGTGCTTAGAAAATACATAACAACATCAGTTTTATAACTTTAAAAAATTATGCCAAAACAACAAGTCTCTACTTATATTTAAATGTAAACTTCTGTGCTTCAGAGCACACCCACGGGAAGAAAAACTTTTCTTCAGCGGAGGGATTCAGAACACAGACCCTTCACTCTACACTTAAAAAACAATTTTGGACACCACTCTCCATTCAAATGCCCCCAAAATTGGAGGGGTGGGGAAAGTCCGGAGGGCTAAGGTAAGAATCTGGATTCAGCCCTTAGTGCAGCTGTAAACAGGGAGACATGTCTAAATATGATGTCTTCTTTGTTTAGTTTTTGGAGTTGAGCAGCACAGATTCTTTTGTGTCACATGAGCTCTGGATGGAGAGCTTTCTGCCTGGCTGCTCTCACCCCTCTGGGGGGAGTGAGGAGGTAGTGGAAGGGTTGCTGGGAGGTTCCTGCAGGCAGCCAGATGAGCCATCATTTCAACTCGTGTGACCAGCTGTTGTTGCGGCTTCATCTCCTGGTCCTAACCAACTGTGCAGATGTGCCATGCAAGTGTGAATTCATTTGCTTGTGTGTCTTACCAGTGGGAATGCATGGGAGATTTTGCCATCAGGGGGGAGCTTAGCTCCAAAGCCGTAGGCAGGAAAGAGCTTGTCACTGTCGTAGTCCTGGATTATCTCTCCCACTGCTTTCAGGGCCATGGCATATGCATTCATCTGGTAGGGACTCATGTAGTGGAGGGAAGTCGGCTGGGATGGGTTACCTTGAAAAACACATGGATATCAATGAATAACAAATATAGTCTGTTTCACTGTTCCAAATGTTTAGGTTTTTTTTGAGAAGGTTAAGAACCAGAGTCATTAATAGAAAAAAAATGGTTCTCAAGATAACCAAACATGTCAGCTGAGTTCATCTGATACTGAAAACTTTGAATAGGAAAAAGAAAACTACAAATGATCGGATAGTTAAATAAAGAATTATTTAAAGATTGATCTTTTTTTTTTAAAGACCTCACTTCTGATTAAGCTGGGCTTTTACATCACTCTCCATGCCACTCATCAACTAAACCTTCATTCTAAACCTATATCTAAATTTCCCGCCCTTTCTTCTCAGCCAATCACAATCATATTTTTGTCTTTATATAGATGAATGGTTGTCTCTTTGTTCTATCTTGTCCTCCTGGAACAATGCTCTGACGTGGAACTGGTCCCCATTAGCATCTAGTATTATCTATGATCAGAGGTTTTCCTATTAGCATGCAGGACATCATCGACTCACAGCCCTAACCACCAAAGACTATGGAATTTTTTCATGCACATCTTTTGTATCACAAATAAATCTTTATGATATGCATTCCTAAGAGCTCTCCTTATTGAAATGTCCCTGGGATCCTATTTTCTTCGTTTCAATGATGGAAGCTCTACAAACTTGCCATGTTCATTAATGGTCTACCACATGGCCCAGTCACACTGAGTAAAAGTTCAATACTATGCTGATGATCTCATCAGAACTCCATTACCAGCTCAATTAAACAACGTCTGCTGACCAGACTACAAGTTCAAAACAATATTTGGCAAAGTTCATTTAAAGCTTCAATCACAACTGGAAGATTTAGGCTGTCAGTGGGAAAAAATGGGAAACTTGTACTGTGGGGATAAAGAAGAGAATCTTCTTGTCTTTTTAACTTGAAGGTTTATTGTTTCATGTGCCAACAGAACAAAAGCTGGCAAGTTATCTTATATATCAGGAAGAGGCCCACCCAAACACCCAGAAAGGACCTTAACCCTTAAAACCCAATCTATGTGGGTTACACGTTCTCACACACAAGTCATCACATACTGAGGTTTGGTTAAGGAAACCAACCCCTCCCTTTTTAACATTTTGGGTGTCCCTAATTCATTGTTTTTTTATGTGTTGGCCGCTTCAATTAAATAGGGACTCTGGTCGTTTTGTTGGAACCGGACAGAACCTCCAGACGCAGCACCAATAGCCTAACCCTAGTCTGGTCCGTGTCCGGAACCAGCACTGCTTCCGGAACCAGTACTGATTCACGTCCAGTACAGATCCGCATTCGGAACAGAGTTAAGGTTAGGGTGCTGGTGCGGTCCATGTCCGGTACCGGGTTAAGATTATGGTACTGGTGTAGTTCACATCCGGTACAGGGTTAAGGTTAGGGTTAGGGTACCAGTGCAGTCCATGCTTCTGTACTGGATTGATACTGGTTTGTGGCCTAGAGGTTGGGGAACCTTGATTTAATTGGAACAGCCAGCATGTCCAAAACGACAAATTGGGCTTATCCAAAAAGTCAATTTTGAACGCGAAGGGGTCCTTAACCACACGTCAAAATGTGACGAATTGGGAATGAGAATGTGTTGACGGGGTGAAAGGAGTCTGCCAAAAGGGTTGCGCCAACCCACTTCCTGGGTCACTACAGTGGGACATTGTAAGCAGAAGATGGCAGATCCGGGGGTCTGGAAGAAGGATGTCCTCGGCAAGGAACTCAAGCCAGCTCCACAATGTCACCCGTTGACACAAACGCTGGTCTAAGCTGGTTCACTTTCACCAGCTTTCTGTACCCGTCCATTTCCAGAACAAAACATCTATCCCCTTTCTCCAGGATGTGGAGCAGACCATCGTGGGGAGGGTGAAGGGGTGGGCGTCATGTTGAACAAAAACAAACTGAGCTGACTGGACTGTAGCAGGTACAAATGGTAGCAGGATGCAGTGGTGTACGGGGCCAAGAGTTGATGGAAAATGGGGACCAGGGGCAGATAGCTAACAAAAATTTTCTCCGAATCGGTAGCGGCTGTCCAAACACCAACTCCACGGAGGACACATCTAAGTCAACCTTGGGAGCTGAGATGGACCAATGGCAAATAATCCAGCCAACAGTCATCAGTGAGCACAGTCTGCAGAGCAGCCTTGAGAACGGTGAAAAAGCTCACATAACCTATTTCCTTGAGGGTAATACGCCACGATATGGTATACCTGCACCTGTAAAGATTGTCTCATTCCCGACCAGAGTTCTGAAGCCTACTGGGGACCCCTGTTCAAAGTAATGTCTGATGGCAGACCGAAATGGGCAACCCAGGCAGAGAGAAACGCACTGACCATGTCAGTAAATATAGTAGTAGACAGAGAGTCTACCTCGGGCCACCTGGTGGTCCAATCTAATATGATTAAGTGTGTGAAACCCTTTGAAGGATTCAGTGGTTCGACTAAATCCATGAGCACATCACAACATCACGTACAGACGGGTCCAAAAGGGAATGACCAGAGTTAAAAATGCGGCAACATTATCTTGTAGGCACTACGGGTCGAGGTCGTGCTCTGGAAACATCACACAGGAGAGTCACAGGAGACACAGGAGATGCCTGAACTGCTGGAGTGGTAGTCCAATCCACCATGGTTAACAAGTGTGTGAAACCTTTTGAAGGAAGCACATGGTCAAAATGCTTGGCAGGGATTGGAAATGGTACCATAACACAGCGTCGCTCATACAACTTACTGTAAGTGTTTGAAACTTACATTAGCCTTGTGAAACTTTACAACTTCCACTATTCTTAAACTCTTCACAAAACTTTACAGCACATCTACCACAAGGAGATCAATTTTCCATCTTCATGATGTCCATGGGTGACTGTATGAGCCTCAAGGGAACTACAAGACAGTCCTGTGCTCCTCTTAAGGAACCTGCAGAACCTGTAGGGGTCAACCCGTGTATGGATGCACGTGACTAAGTTTTAAGAATCGAAAAACAGAGTATCTATCAGGTTGTAGACATGACTCGGATCAGATATTTTTGGGTCTTTTTCAGATGCTCCCAGGCTGCTTAAATTTAACAAACACATGATCTACCTTGGGTTGGTGGAAATGAGCATTTAACTGCATCTCATCCCCAAACAAAGCAGCAAAAAAAAATACTGAATCAAATCCGCTGCCAAAACATCAAAGTCATGACTTTGCAGTCAGTAGTTTCATTAAAATGATTGGAAATCCAAACATTAAACCTGATTTTAACTTTTTGCAATTGAATTAGAAGCTTTTGAAATCCCAGATCCACTTACGATGTTTGACCCAAGCTTGTTTCATTAAAATCCTGGAAAATCTCTTGACTTTTGGAAACAAAAGGACATTATTAGGTTTCTGTGTAAGCAGCAGGGGTGCGCTCATTTGTCACACGTACTGCTTCTGCATGTTGATTGGATGGTACTCATTCTGGGATGTGATAAGGCCTGGCTGATTTGCTTCAAATCATGTCCCAGAACATAAACTCTCAGAACTGAAAGAGGACGCACTTCCCATTTCCCATGACTGTAACTGAATTAAAGCTCTCCTCTCCCTCCTTGGGGATCAGCAGTGTGGACTCTCCTTCATTCCGAAAAGAGTGCCCTGCTTTTAAATGAGATGAGAGGATGGGGCTGATTTGATAAGCCCAAATAAATTCCACACTCCAGCACACCCGCTGATAATGTATTCTCCCTAATCCAATCAAGCCTCCAACAGTGCCACAGGTGTGGCGCAGGGCCGTGGACAAGATAAACAAACATGTTCTTCATAACCGCTGCATCATGCATGGCAAATTACATGTTTCATCAATATGAGGCAGAATACTGCAGCAGATTAAATATATCAACTCTGCAAATGTTCCTGTTGGGATTATATATCAAAAAGAGTAAATCTTATTTCACTCATAATCACATTTTTAAATAAAGTCTCTTTTTTCACGTTAATTAAAAAAAGTCCCAATACCATGACTTAAGACTTTACAACAACACAAAACAGTCATTTGTGTTACTTCAGGTTTGTGTGTTTGGGCTTCTTTAACCCTTTTCCCATCTTGGTCCAGATGACCCCAGCCTTACATTAATGACAAATGTGGATGAAGGTGGACAGGATTTTATGTCTGCCATGGACACCAGTGATAATCAAAAATCATTGGAAAAAAAAGTTCACTCCACTGTTTTGTGGGGTCCAGATGACCCATACTCCTAACGTCAACGTAGGATAGCACAAGGGTTATTCCACTTTAATAAACAGCACACCAGTCATTCCTTTGATTTGATCCTGCTTTTTGGTCTTTTGAAAAGTTTTATGGGATTTTATATGTGTGTAGCTAGTTTTCTCCTTTTCAAGCAGGATAGTATGAAGATCTGGTTTACACCATGATTTAGGTGAGCTCACCTTAGCTCTCAGGTGGAAATGCACTGTAGTTTGTCTCTGCCGGGCCTACCGGAGATTTCTGTTTTGGACCAAGGCTTGTAACAAAAACCACGTGGCTAAAAATCTCTTCAGTTATTGGCCAGGAACTACCAGGCGGTTTAAAACAACTAGAAAAAGTTGGAGGTGTAGCTCTTTAAAATCCTTGTTGGGAAATTAATAAAACTTTATAGTTTGATTACCAGTTTTGAACATCAGAAACAACAATTTTTCCTTGTTACATCAGTACGGTGGAGGCATGCTGGAAGACGATTACTGGCAAGAAGACATCCCATGTGTGCTTTAACTCAGAGGATATTAGCAAATGCAGTACTGAGCAAATGTCAGGTATGAAGGTACCAGTGGCGGGCAGTCAGGGCCTGCAAGGCCTTCTCTGCTGGCCTAAAAATATCTGAATCACAGACTGATATTAATTATTATTTATTTCCGTGAATACGTATTCTATAATTCCAAATGCTCTGTCTTCGTCCTTTCATTGCTGTCTCCCTGGTTGCGCTGCTTCCAGACGTGTATTTTCCTATTTAAGCATTAACCAATCACATTGCAGCACCATTTGTTGCTAGGGTCAAAGAAATCTGCCCGGAGGCCTTCACAATCAGTTCTGCGGGCCCTGTAGCATAAAATAATTGTCGACCAAACTGTTGCTTCAACCAATCAGATTTGGAGTAGGCGGCACCAAGGCCCTCTAGCAGGCGCACGGAAACGTCAGCATTTTCACGAGCTTTGATTGGATAGTCGGAGAGTGTACTAGGCAGAGCTAGCAAACTGCATCTGTAGCGACTCAGCGAGCTGCACCAGCAAATGTATCGAGTGGATTTAATAGCTTTACTGCCAAAGCCATTTTCCAGACGGACTTTTCAAGAAAAGCTAGACATTGTTAAGCAAAGTCGGGCAACTCTGAAGCTAGCAAGCCTGTCACAACCGGGAGAAGGATTTGAACGTCACTTTCAGTCCTAACTACGAGCAGTACCTTCATTTCGGGGGCGCGGTGAAAGCGCTGGATCCACAAACAGAGGAAAGTCATAACGGAGAGTGACAGAGATTTAGACTTCCACCTGTCCACTAATGTATTTGGTGGACAAAACAACCTAAACAGTGCAATCGGAGGAGATCAGAAGGGAAGTTATTAAAGCCCTGTTTGTGTCTGTTATGGTGGATGAGACGACAGACGCGAGTAACGCAGCGCATCTCGCTCTGGTTCTGCGTTATGTGACGGACACAGGTGTCGAGGAGCGGCGTGTCGGGTTTGAAGATGTTGCCAGTGGAAAGCGAGCTGATCACATTGCTGGTCTCATCGTCCGATTTTTGGGTAAAGTTATAGCACAGTTTTGCCTGGCACGGGTAAAGGAGTTCCGTGACTCCGTTGAGCGGGAGTGAAGCTGATACGAGGAAATCTACGAGGCCCCTGAACGCACCGCGGGCGCTCCGAGCTCACGAAGAGGTGCAGCGCAAAATCCTCGCGCGCACTACCGACAATATTATTTTCCAGACACAGACCAGATTTCATAATCACAAAAACTGATGTTTGTCTCCCTCCTCGACCACAAGAGGCTTCAGGAATACCAGAACATTTCCCGCATGCAGCTTTTTCAGCTTATCACAGCTACGGAACACTTTCCATCTGCGAAACGCACGGATTCTGCATGACAGAGTGATCGAAATCTTGAGGAAAGAAAGGATGGATTTTGTGTTTAAATAATCAGGATTTTTGGTGAGTAAAATTTTGCTATCTCCCTACATAATATTGAAATTTTATCAGGTTATTTTTTATGCTTTTGGTGTGTGTGTGGCAGCTGTACCTGCAGTAGAAGTTTTATTGCCATAAAATAGTTATTGAGGGTTGGATTGATTCAGATGGAGCACTACTGAAGGCCTAGGTGTGAAATGCACGGCCCGCCACTGGAAGGTACACAGATAAGTGTTTATGACAGGGGTCTCAAACTGGTGGCCCGGGGGCCATTTGTGACCCCCCAAGTCAATATTTTGCGGCGTCAGCCTTAATATGAATGTTCAGTGTCTACTGAGCAATATCTTCTGCATGTCTATGCTTCTTTGATGACAGCTTTGTATTTGCTTTGTGATGTTTCAGCTTGCTTTATGCATAAAACTGCGTTTGGTATTGTTGTTGTAGTTGCTAGCGTCATTGCTGTTCCAGAGGACACGCAGAAGATATTGCTTAGTAGTACAGAGACATGATCAAATGTTCAATAAACTTGTTCAGTAGACATAAACCAAAGATATAGACAGTGGACGCAAAAACACATTTTTAGCACCAATGGAACCCCATACTGCCCAGCCTAAGCCAGACTCTGCTTTCAGTGGCCCCAAGGGAAATTGAGTTTGAGAACCCTGGTTTATGACATATAGATGGGAAAACAGTGAGAAGTCATATGTATCATGCATTCATCCGACCACATTTCAATGAACTGCTGTGTCCCATCGTTGAACTACAACGTGGTCCAAGCTACAAACTAGCTTTTAGAATGACTTTACAGCGGTGCCAGGCGCATGCAGTGTAGTGAGACACAGAAAAGCATGTAAGAAACATTTTCAGTTGTGCAAAAAAAGTAAATAACTGGAGCAATTATTTCCTCTTTGAATACAGAGCGGTCCCTAGTCCCGGATCACGGTCCGCTTGAGTGTATTCAGACTGAAAATTTGCTCTGGATTATTGGTGGGAACGAACTCTGGTTCACTTCATGCAGACCAAATGTGTCCAGTCTGAATACTCCCTAGGACAGGGGCGTCCAAAGCTAGGCCTCAAGGGTCGGCCTCCTGCTGGTTTTCCAGAAATCCTGTCTCATCTGTTACTAAATACCTGGATCAGGTGTGTTTAGCCAATGAGATACTTCAATGGCAGGTTGGTTATAAAACAGGTAGGACACTGGCCTCTGAGGACTGGATTTGGACACCCCGCCATCAGACTTCTGAAGGTGTCATACTTTTGGTCACAGTCTCCGGTCAGGCACTGAATTATGTTTAACCAAACTATGGTGGAAAAAACAAGATTTGGGGAGTAATAGTGAGGATTTTTGAGGGGCAGGGGTTCAAAGTTGAAAAAAGGGCAACAAAAACACTAATTTATTATTCTTTAAACACTATGAGAATAAAGTAAAATTTAAAACGAAAGTTCTAAAAGATGACTATAAATATGCTGTGCAGGTGAAAGTGATACAATTGTCATTTTTCATATAAACAACATGTAAACATGTAAACAAACTATTGTCAACATTCGACATTTTAACAGTCAGAGAAAAATTAAATCTGGTGTTTTATTGAATAAACTTTATTAGTAACAAATAAAGAACAAATGCAAACTCACAAGCGCCCTCTCTGTTGAGACACTGCTACTGCATGCGACTGTTTAAAGTGTGGTTTTATGTCACATCTTAACACAAAATAAAGAATAAGAAAACATAAAAAAAACATTTAATGTTAAATGGAAAGTGATGAGATGTAATAAAATTGTGCACAACTATCTTTTTTTTGGATAAAATATAAGATTTAGGCATTTATATATGGGGTTGCTAAGGGGTTGCTTTGCCATACCTTGCAGTTGCTGTGGCATCCCTAGCTACCCTCTGGCACCTTCTATTTTTCTTGTATCACAAGCAAGAGTTAATTTGTATTGATAAAAAAACAAAAAACAAAAAACAAACAGAAAACAGGGTACTGGGGCACTTTTTAATACCAGGCAAAAAGGGCAGGTGCTCAAGCACTCCTAGGGCACTATGTGTGCACGTGCCTGATAATAGGTTACTCACCATTGGACGCTGTGAAGTCGATGGCCACTGTAAAGTTCAGCTGTGTCCTGTTCCACATGAACAAAAAGCAAAAACAAAAAGGCATTGACCTACTTTGGTACAAAAGTAAACGTAGAAAGGAAGACGTGTGTCATTTATGCATTAATGACGTGCAACTCATTTTAATGGTGGAGGGACTTCATATGATGCTGGATTTATGGTTAAGCAGAGAAAAAACAAAAGGTGGATGAATGAAATAAATAGTTTTTTTAATACAAGCTTCCTAATATTTTCTTCCACTCTTGACAAACATGAATAAAATTTGATGTTAATTAAAAGGCATTTGGGAAATCTTCTGGAGTACTCTCACACGTATGAAGACACAAACAGAGCCTGCTGACACTCAGTGACAGACATCATTCTTATTCCACTCACCCCCCTCGAATGAAATCTACAAAGGTGTACTCGGACTCCACTTTGAAGGACAGCAGTGTTACCTGGTAAACACACAAAGCCCACAGTGAGAGTGACGGAGGACAGAGCGATAAGGACTACTTCAAGGCTTTCTGTCATAGACGGTTTCATCTCAGAGTCACAGACGGAACCAGCCCAAGGGCTCCTCGTGGAATTAAAGGCCTCTTTGATAAAACTTATCATTGGGGTTGGTTTGGGTGACCCTGAGCCTTTAGGTGTGTTTTTACATACACTTTTACTGAAAAGGTTTGTTCCTGACCCAGTTTTCTTCACCTTTGGAGGCTAAAAACAGACGTGCTTAAATTCTTCTCTTAATGCGATGCATCTTGACATGTTTTATTCATGATGCAAAGACATTTAGCTCACTGTAAGTAAGCAAAGCTGTATGAGGAGGCCACATTGAACGAAGATTATGACCAACAAGCACAAAATACTCGTGTTTATAAAACCATTTTTTTAAAGAAAAGCTCCTCCAAGCAGAGTGGAAAATCATTTCAACAAACTCAAACGTCGACCAGAACATGTGAAAATGACTCAGCAGGACGTACACTAGTGGACCTGCATGCACTCTCTCAATTGCTGCAGAAACTCTGCCTGTTTTTGCTCAATTAAAAAAAAAGATTTTTGACCAACAGGAACGCTCTGCAGTGAGGCAGTTCAATTATAGTTTATGCAAATGGAAACCAGTCACACCTTCTGTCTGCGGCTTGAACAAAAAGGAAATGGAGAACCGTTCGTTCACCAACCTCAGTAGCTGTTTACCTTCACCCAGCCAGCAAAGCTAAGTGGGCCCCATATGGCTTAAAAGTGGGCAGAAAATGTGGCCCCGATTGGGTTTGTCCGGAGTTTGTGGTGGCCCCACTTGTGTTTGCCCACATTGACTTAAGTGGGACTCAGTGGGTTAGCTTACTATACTATTCAGCCGGCTGATGGACAGCAGAGCTTGCTAGCTCGCTACAGCAGCGTTCGCTACAGCAGCGTTCCCTACAGCAGCGCTCGCTAGCTCATTGTACAGTGGAGCTTGTTAGCATGCTACAGTGGAGCTTGCTAGCTTAGTAGAGCAGAGCTTGCTAGCTCGCTACAGCAGAGCTCACTAGCTCTCTACAGCGGAGCTTGTTAGCTTGCAACGGCAGTGCTCGCTAGCTCACTGTAGAGGAGCTTGCTAGCATGCTACAGTGGAGCACGTTAGCTTGCTACAGCAGTGCTCGCTACCTCACTGTAGAGGAGTTTACTAGCATGCTACAGTAGAGCTTGCTAGCTCGCTACAGCAGTGCTTGCTAGCTCACTGTAGAGGAGCTCACTAGCATGCTACAAAGAAGATCCCTAGTACACTACGCTGCCCACTGGGCGGCTGACTAACGTAGCGAGCTAACCCACTGAATCTCCACTTAAGTCCATGTGGGCAAACACAAGTGGGGCCACCACAGAAACTGTGGACAAACACAATCGGGGTCCACGTTTTCTGCCCACTTTGAAACCATACTGGGCCCACTTGGCCTTGCTGGCTGCATTCATTCCAATTTAAAACAGACCAACTTTACAGCAGTATTCAGCACAACCTGCTTTCAAAACCTTCTTTTTTCACCTCTCACACACAAAACCACAAACACACAAATCAGATTTTCACGTCTCCAAGATTTGTGTACACGTAAGTGACATGTTTAAATGATGCTAGAATGCTTAGATTGTGAATATTAGCTGGTGCTGTGAGGGAGCAATGCCTTTTGGAAGACTTAAAAAAGTGTTGTACAGCAAAAGCACAGAGCTCCTCCTGGAGCGCTGGCACTCAGCTAAGGCGATGGCGTGCAGCCCCGCGTCCTTCTCCACACCCAGGAAGCAGAGTGGGACGTATAGGGCTGATTGACCCACTACATCCTCAGGGGGTTGAGGAGGACCTTGCGCCGCCCGGGAACTGGGAATCGGCGCTCTCGGAACAGTTCTGTGGTGAACACGCCGGCATGGAAAGCACAGCCGCGAGGGAACGATGGAGAATAGAGAAACTTTACACTTTAAAACACATATTTAGACTTTTTTATATTAATCACCAGGCATATATGTTTGAGAAAGTGGGGAAAATGTTAAGTTTTACCAGATAATATTCACAATCTATGTTCAAAGCAGCTGAACAGAAAACTTCCAGAATTCTAGCAGCATGTACACGCATCATTTACACACGAATCTTGAAGACATGAAGAATCTCACATCAGATTTGTGTGGAAATGCGTTTTTATGTGTGTTTAACAAGCGATTTGTGTATTGTTTAAAAATTTGTATGTGCAGTTAGCTTTAAGATACTGTAATTTAAAGTTATGTAAATTATATGTTGTATTTTTTATTTTTATAATTTTGAACAGGTCAATACACAATTGTAAGTGGATCAAATTCTGCCCAAAATGTGTTGCCTGAGTTTCAAATCAAGAATTACCCACACACATATAAGAGGGGTCTATTTTCTCTCTTTACTAACATTTCATGATCCATATAACTTGATGGCATGAAATCTGAATTGAACCTAAATAGAGGTGTGTCTTCATGATTCACATGTATTGTTGAATTATAGTAATATTTGCCTTGGTTCAGAGTGCGGTTCTGCAGGAGGATCTGAACGAGTCATTTCTTTCCACTATCACCAGGAGCATGCTCAGTACACAAAACAGAAACAGAAAGGAGGTGGTCCTCCTTTAGTTCTAATATGGTCTGCTTTGTTTTCTCACAAACACAGTTAGAACGATCTAATCTGGATTGAATGAAACTAAAATTTATTGAATTTCTTCAAAATTAGTTCAGGTTTGAGGAGACAGGAGGAGAGACAGACACGTACTGTTCCAGAGTTGATGTATTTCTTCTTTTTGCCTTTTTTCTTGGGATTTAATACCTGAAAAAAGAAAAAAAGTGATTAACACTAGAATTCCTAAACCTGCGCAAATTTGCGCAGGTGGTGTGCCGTGGTGGGTCACTGATGAACCATTAACTTGCCCATGTATATGTTAATGCAACATGTAGTACCTAATGTATATTTGAACTAACAGGTTGTGTGGGGGTTGGAGTTACCTGATGCATGTGGACAAGTATTG
>NC_050518.1:28640345-28648104 GCF_002922805.2 Oryzias melastigma
GGGGGGGGGTGATTCATTTTTGATGCTTTTAAACCATGAACATTGTGTTTACTTTTAAATTTTATACTTACCTCAAAACTGTTCAATGCAGGGGAAAGAAATATTTTTAACACAGACAAATACAATAAATGACAAACTGGTGACATAAGGGGGGGGTTGATCCATTTTTGATGCTTTTAAAATGATTTCTAAAAATAGAGGCATTAATATGCGTCCCTGTTTCTCAAATCTTTTGTTATTTTGAGTTTTTTATTTAGTTCATGTTGAGTATTCTAGAGTTTGCTTTAGATCCAACAATCCCCTTAAGTGAGTTTACAGAGTAGCACACTTGGATATAATTATCTGGTTTGAATGATTTTTATTTACCTGACAAAAATCTGTATTTATATTGGAATTTGCTTTTTCTTTAGTTTATATTTCATTCCCTTTTCATTGACTAACACATTTGCTTGTGGGTTAAGATGGTAATTTTAACCATTGCTGTTTTAGAAGCATTCTTTCAACCATTGACAGACAATCTTTTGGTCTCAAATTCTGACCAGATGTCCAGGTTTTTGAGCCATTTCTCTTTCCATACTTTTAGGGTAACACTTTAGATAAGGTGCTGCAAAACACTCATAATGTTGACAATGATTGTTAATACATTGGTTAAGCTTGTAAACAGTTTATTAATATGGCTTTTGTAGACAACTGTCTCATTTTAGATGGTAATGAATCTTACTACGTATGTTAATAAACCTCATTTGGCTTATTATGCTTATAAATGTCTTATAAACATCCTATAAACACATTAATAATGTTTGTTCATGTGTTAATAAAGCTTGTCATGGAATCTCATTATAAAGCGTTACCACTTTTAGTAGTAAAAGTATGGGTTGACAAAATAAAAAAATAAAAATAAAATAAAAAGATTTTTCCTTTGTGTTCTTTTGGTGTTTTATAAATTAAAAATATATTATAGGTTCAATTTTACTCAACATTGACCAAAGAAACCCACCCCTAATAATAACTTGCTGTCTCATTTTAATGACTACTGATTTCTGTATGATGATTTTTTTATTAGTATTGAGAAACAACATGATCTTTTATTACGATTCAGATTTTGTAGTAAATGAAAAATGGAACAGTCTCTTCTGATGCTTGTTTACAGGTCACAGTGCTCTTTTCTCACGGAAATGTCAACGTTTTAACAGTTTGCAGAAAATCAGCTGAAGGAAAATTCATAAAAGTATTAAAGGGCTTTAAAAAACTAAATCTGTTCAGCTATAGCCTCCAGAAAATCACTTGAGTGTGGATAATAAGAGCAAAGGAAGTTTTTTTTTTTTTTTTTTTAAGAGCATAAAGCTTGTCTCCTAAGCAATAAAGTCAGTTTATGTGTTCAGTGTGGACTGATGAGAGCAGATTTACATAAATGTAATGAAGGCATGCATCACATTCCAAGATTTTCATCTTACCAAAGAGACCAGAGGGGGCGGAGAAAGATGGAATTAAATAAAACTTCCATCCGAGCCTGTGGGGGGGATATTATGATCTGGGATCCCTTTAGCTGCTCTGTCTTTTATCTTATTCTTTACCTGATTGCACGGACATATATCGAGTTAAGAATGTTGAGTGAACAGATGGAAAATTAAACTTCCCACCTGACAGGTCATGACAAAAAAAGTTCTGCCAATGTGATTTAATCAGAGAAATTTCAGTGAACAATCCCAGAATGCTCGGCTCACTAAGGTCCAGAGTCAATTTAGAAACCTGATCCACTCAGAAAGCCGGCAGATTTGCATCCAGCAGATCAAGAGGACGTGTAAAACATCGGCACGAACACTTGTTCAATATTTAATTTTAAAAGACTGCAGTCAGACTCCTTCAACATCAACACAACGTCGGACAGAAGGAATACAGAATCAAGTCTCCACTGTGGAGAAAAAAAACAACTTTAACATGGACTGCAAACCATGTTGTGCAACAGTTAACAAGAGTGCAGCTGCATTTACATGGTCTGCAAAAAGAAATGATGAAACCTGCTTCTCGATTGTTGTCTCATGACAGATATTTTATCTTTGTAAGAGCTCTCATATTAAAACACAAAGACTTATAGAGCTCTATTCTAAAAAAATGGCTTTTTGTTTATCATTTTAAGATATTTTTATCTATAACAGCCTGACTAAATTTGAACACAGGTGCACTCCTCTACTAAAACAAATCAGAAAGGCTGTGGGTGGAGTCAGCCTCCAACTCCCCTGTTTGGTGACCCTTTAAAGACCGCCCACAATCCTTCCAAGTCCTTCCCCACGTTTCCTGTCCGTTCACATCCAGCACATATTTACCTCAGAACTGTTTAGGTATTCTCCCTTTTGCAGTATTATAACTGTTTATTTTTTCAACTTTAATATTTTATGAATGTACTATTTAGAATATATGTTTTTAAAGCACCTCTTTTAATAATGATAAAAAGGGGATTCAGATTCTTTTTATGTGTTGACACCTATTTTCATCAGGCGCTCCAGGCCTGAAATTTCATCCCAGATCAGAGGAGGTCGTTTCAAAAGATGTTGGAAATAATCTGATTAAATATGAGAAAAGCCAAAAACAGAAAACCCAGCGTGCAGCGGCTCACCTCGTAGACGTTGAATTGGTTTTGCCCCCGAGACAGCTCTCTGTAGCTGGTGGTGAACTCTCCAATGAAGTCGTGTCTGCAGACGGAACAGAAGCAGCTCAGAGTTCAGCCGTCCGTCTAAACGGAGGTTCTTATCAGCCTTTGCTTGGTTTTTCCTCTGTTTGATGTGTTTTCCCCACTCACACCTTCCACACACGCAGACTCTACATGAAACATTTAATTTCTTTTTGACATTTAGGAGGTATTAGTGTGAATCATGAGGCTTTTACCTTCCATCTCGATCCCAGTCGTACACGTCTACCTTCACAGTCCTGGAAGAAAAAAAGAAAAGAAAAGAACAGCAGGTTTTGTTATGGAGGAAAGAAAAAGTCCATGTGGCCTGTCAGAGCTGGAGTGGATGGAGGCATTACATATTCACTTCATAAATAATGACGCTCTGAGGAGAACTGTGGGCGCAGTTATGGTATTATGTGAGCTCCATGCTCTGAGCAGCTTCCAACCAAAGAGAATGATCAATTTCACAAGTTCCAGAGAAAAATGAATGTTAGGTTCATGAACTACGGAGAGAAACGCCATCGTCTCTGGAACCTTTCAGGTGATTTAATCTAATTAGCATGCCTAGCATAAAACTGGCAGTAAAACGGGAACTCTCTGGCAGCTTAGTGAGTCATTCTGGAGGACATTGGTGAATTTATGGGTCCAATTTGCCGTTCAGAATAGAGTTTGAACATTTGTGGTGAGGAAATGTTTGGGAACGGCAGCTTGAATGCAAATTGGGTTGATATGTTGACCCAACAGGCTGAGCAGTCACTTTATGGGAACAGCTGGTCATTTTCAGGTCTTCTGAGATGCCAAAGAACACACAAGGTAAATGAGGTAAATATGAGGATAACAGATGATGCAAAGCTCCTCACGTTCCTCACTTTCTCCAAAACTTTCTTAGAAATGACCTCAAAAATGTTCTTCAGGTCATACAATATCTACCGATGTTGGTTAGGAAGACTACAATGTGTAAGTTGATTGGTAATGAAGCCCCTAAAGTTCAACTGAGGAAAACTTTGAATTCTTAGAAAGATATTATCTAAGTCAGGGGTATGCCGCATGTGGCTCTTTTATCCTTCCCCTGCACTGCTAATGAGAGGTTGGGGGTGTGAGGGGACTGGGAGAGAGTGTAAACACACGGGTGACAGGAAGTGGGGGTGGGATTGCTCTGCGCCAACGGTTCCACCCACAATTCAGAGGTGAATTTCTAATGAACTTCTGCAGAAACTATGTCCTAGAAAACTGCACAGTTTTTGGATTTAAAACAGCATAATTCATTTCTAATAGACCACTAAGAACACTTTGAAAATACATCAGAATATGATCAGCGTGGAAGTTTAAAATGTCGTAGAAACACCCAAAGTCTCTAGTTTAGGTTGACCAAAGAAAAGCATGACAGGCGTTGAGTTTTTTCATTTAATCGGATAAGAATGTAAACATTTCTAGCTATGTTACAGGACTGTTTTGTCTAATCCACTTTTTATAATATTATATATTTTTTTTTACTATGTTAAGGTTCAGTTTCTTTTATTGGTTGTAGGTCATATGACTGACATCATAAGATAACCTTTATTTTTTGGACAAAATGTGTTGATTTTTTCTTAATGTTTCAATTCAGTTTTATTTATTTCTCAGGGACAGAGAACATTAAAATCACTGAATGCAATTGTCCAGAATTAGCCCAGCGGCGGTTTTTCATCTGTTGTTGTTGGACTGATGGTGAAATTGTCAACCAAAAAAGCTAAAAACAATGAATAAAAATACATTTTTAAATATCAATAAAAAATATAATAAAACTATAATTATAGGCCAATCACTTGAAATACCTTTTGAAAAAAGTACATAACTTAGTTGGATGTTAACTTTTAGAGAGATCCAGCTTTGATCACATTTGTACTGTTTTTTAAAAATAAAAAATAAACTTCAGTTTAGAAGTTGATTGCAGTGGGACTCGAACGGTTAAAATGTTGTGATTTGTGGTTTTAAGAACAGGACTCCAGAGGCTGCCAGACGTCAAACTAACTATTTTAATGAACATAAACACTGAAAAAAGGCTCCTGTGGAAGAAACTGCAATGAATTGAAATGAACTTTTCAAAGAAACAGAAAACTGCGGGCGAACAGGGCCGACACAAAGACACAACGATTCAGCAGGAGTTGAATTATGAGGACAGGATTACAAACCAGACGCAGGTTTGAAAATGACCAACAGAATCCTGGCGAGTAACCCTGACAGGTTTAAGAGAATAAAAAGAAAGATTTGCCCATTAGCCATTAGCTTCAAGAAGAATATTGACTTTATTTCTCTGAGGGTTTTGGGTTAGTTGGAATCTCAGAAGACAGAAAAAAATAAAGTTCTGCAAAATAAACTTGAAATAATTTATAAAAGAGACAAAAACACAAAAAACAAAGACTGTTATTTGGGAAAATTTGAAAAAGCAAAAGTACAACAGCTATGAACTTACCCCCTGTGTATTGGACTTGTTTTAAAGAGTTTTCCTTTCATTCGGTAGCAGAAACCTTCTTGTGTTATTTTGATGCAAAGCGGCGGTATGGTGGGGGCCCGCCTGCTCATGCACCTCGGGGGACACGTCCAGACCGCGCTGACAGCCGGCGACATGCGGCAGTTTGCAGCGTTTACTCTGATTTAATCCTGCGTGGGTGTTTCACAACAACGTCACCTGCAATTCCTCACCCTGCAATTTTCATAATTTCTCACTCCTGATGTGACGAGCTATTGACAGGAGATCAATCAGGAATCCTGCCGCAGAGAGCGCTAATTACAGCAGCAGCAGCAGCAGCGGCGAGGAGGAGGAGGTCAGAGTGGACGCGTGCACGAGCACGAGCACGAGCACGCCTGACAGCAGGACATCATTAACGACTCACAGCTCTCATTTTAAATGTATAGGAGTCGGCTGAGTGAAAACTGAGTCAGTCTCAATAACACCAGCGCTGGTCTCTGGAACGCCACGACCGACTGCTGGCATTATTCTGACCGCCCCGGCGACAGCTGATGTCATCCGCCTCTCTGAGCCAGAGAAGACCCCAAACCTGACAACAACCAAACCATATGCAAAACTCTGCAGCTACCCAACAAAAGTTTGTGGGGGAAAGTGGAGCTGCTGACCTGTCATAGTCGCCGTTGCAGAGGGCTCGAACAGGGATGGTGAAGGGCTGCCAGACGGGGTTCAGCGTGTTCTTGATCACTTCTGTCTTGTGGCAGATGGTGAACCTGTCGGCAAATTACCAGACATGAGGCTGCGAAACCGAGAGAACATTTATGGCGCTCACCTGTGAAGACGATCCCTGCAAAAAATCAGAAGATGATCAAAAAAATAAGGAGTTTGATTCACCCGTCTTCAGAAGAACAAAGATTTGAAATTAAAAATGTTTTTTTTTAAGCGTGTGACCGCAGCCGCTCCGTCAGACCGTGTTAATGGAGGGATATTCTGGGGTTAGCACTCTCTTTGCCTTTTTCTGCAGGATCCAATTTTCCACTCACACTCTGCTTTTTGCAAGTGGTCTGCAAAGGGCTCAGCCCTAAATTTACTGCTGCCTTTAATGGAAAGGTAGCTCTTTAGATATTTACTGAAAGTGGCTTCCAGCAGAGAGCCTCAATAAAAAATAAAAATCACAGAAAACCATCTGTTTGATTTATTTTCTGTTGTGAATGTATTCATATTTGAGCATCAACCAGAAAAAATGCTAATATAATGTTATATGTTAACAGGTGGAGCCCAGAGGGACTGTGGACAGTCTCTTCAGTTTTCTGTCATTACTCTCCTTTTGTCATTTATTTTTATTTTTAACCAAATAGAGAGAGAATTCACCAAGTGATCCACGAAGAGCAAACACGAACATAATGACTGTAATTTTGATTTTGGTCGACTTCTGATCCTTTCATGAAGTGCATTTTAAAGGATTATTGAGAAGCATGAAAGCATGAACAATCCTTCATGTTCTGTTTTATCAGCCTATTATGAACTTGTCTCAGTAAAACACTTTTTGGACTTTTTTGGACTCTTTTTAAAGATGCTTTATTTATGATAGTTAATTTCTCAATGTCAAACATGGTAGCGGGAATATAATTTTGTGTTTTTTTATATTTTATTTTTGCTGCAGTGGGAGCAGAAATCTAGTTTGGAATCTAGTTTGGAAAAGACAATTTTGATCATTTAAGACAAAAAACCAAATACATTTGCTGACATTATTCATTTTAATAAGATGATGCAGCACTAAAACTGGAACAAACCACTTCTGATGTCATCCGGTTGTAAGTTCTGTACCTTCAGAGGAAAGATCTCAGCTCTGCTGAGGAACTCTTCATGCCTGGAAACTCAAATTCTAATAATTCTCATTTTTGTGCATTTGTTGCACTTAAGGTGACTGTCCAAACCTGCCGGTTAAACCACCAAAATGCACATTTTATCACTTTGTTTTAGAAAGCAGAGTTTCGTTGCTCCTGTCGTAGTCAGAACTGATGACCGTAGTACTGCTCGTCTTCATAAATCAGATCAACTATCTGTCTGATAAACTAAAGAAGCAAAAAAATTAAATAAAAAAGACTCATTGTTCTGGTATTTAAAGAGAGAATTAACGTCTGACATGTGTTTAAGGGGTTAAATCAGGGTCAGCTTAAAGTGAATAATAAAACCCTACATTTGAAAAACATATATATTTCACTTAAAAAAGAATTGCAACCAAAAAAAAATGTAAATCTGACACTTGAACATGTTAAACCTAAGATGGTTTCCAAATGAAAAATAGTTATGTGTAACAACTGCTGTTTCTTTTTATTTCAGTTTTTGTTTTTGTTTTGTTTGCCCCCGTTTTGCTCTTGGTCCTCAAATTCAAAGTTTCAATTAATATGTTTGGCTTTCTGTATTGAGACTAATAGTGCTGTTTCTACTTTCTGCAAACTCTCAGAAGTTTAGCTCTTTTTGTTTTTAATTCAAACTGTATTTGTTGCTAATATTGATTATTGTTAAAAGCTCTTTCCAACTTCAACAGAGTTCTTTTGTTGATTTTGTGCTCAGAGAGCTGTGTGGAGGTTGATCTATGAAATCTGCAAAGCTCTCTTAAAACTCGCCCTGAAGCTTTTATC
>NC_050518.1:28649593-28660414 GCF_002922805.2 Oryzias melastigma
TAAGCTAACTCTGGCGCATTGGCAGGAATGCTTTTTAATGTGCAATGTCCCTGTCAAATAAATGAATAAATAAAATAAATAAATAAATGAAAGGAAGGAAGGAAGTCAGGAAGGAAGAAAAAAAGGACAGAAGGAAGGAAAGAGGGAAGGAAAACAGAAAGGAAGGGAGGAAAGACAGAAGGAGGGAAAGATGAAAGGAAGGAAGGAAGGAAGGAAGGAAGGAAGGATGGATGGCTGGATGGATGGATTGATGGATGGATGGATGGATGGATGGATGGATGGATGAAAGGAAGGAAAGATGGACTGACGGATGTAAGGAAGGAAGGAAGACAGGAAAAAGGGAAGGAAGGATGGAAGGAAGGATGTAAGGAAGGAAGGAAGACAGGAAAAAGGGAAGGAAGGTTGGAAGGAAGGATGGAGGGAAGGATGGAAGGAAGGAAGGAAGACAGGATGGATGGATGGATGGATGGATGGATGGATGGATGGATGGATGAATGAAAGGAAGGAAGACAGGAAAAAGGGAAGGAAGGATGGAAGAACGGATGGAAAGAGGAAAGGAAGGAAGGAAGGACGAAGGGAAGGAAGGAAGACAGAAAGGAGGAAAGAAGGACAGAAGGAAGGAAGACAGGAAGAAGGAAAGAAGGAAGGAGGGAAGAAAGGATGGATGGACAGAAACAAGGAAGGAAGGATGAAAGATGGACAGAAGGAAGGAAAGATGGGCAGAAGGAAGGAAAGAAGGACAGAAGGAAGGAAGGAAGGAAGGAAGGAAGGAAGGACCGAAGGAAAGAGGATAGGAAGGAAGGAAAAATGGACAGAAGGAAAGAGGGAAGGAAGACAGAAAGGAAGTGAGGAAGGACGGAGGGAAAGAAGGAAGGAAGGATGGAGGGAAGGATGGAAGGATGGAAGACAGGATGGATGGATGGATGAAAGGAAGGAAGGAAGACAGGAAAAAGGGAAGGAAGGATGGAAGAACGGATGGAAAGAGGAAAGGAAGGAAGGAAGGACGAAGGGAAGGAAGGAAGACAGGAAGGAGGAAAGAAGGACAGAAGGAAGGAAGACAGGAAGGAAGGAAAGAAGGAAGGAGGGAAGAAAGGATGGATGGACAGAAAGAAGGAAGGAAGGATGAAAGATGGACAGAAGGAAGGAAAGATGGACAGAAGGAAGGAAGGACCGAAGGACCGAAGGAAAGAATGATAGGAAGGAAAGAAAAATGGACAGAAAGAAAGAGGGAAGGAAGACAGAAAGGAAGGGAGGAAGGACGGAGGGAAGGAAGGAAGGAAGGAAGGACTTAGCAAACACCCCATATAGTTCACTAAGTATTGAGTGAATTGGGAAACAACCATAACGATAATTATTATAGAGTTTTACTTTGGAAAATGGGTGACATCATATGTGGCTTTTTTTTAAAGTGTTAAAGTGTTGAGCATGTGTCTGACCTGTAATAACATCCAGGACACTGTATAGTCATGCTTTATACACAGTCAGTGAGTAGTGAAGGAATTCAGACACAGCTTCTGGTTATTTAGCTTCACTTTTGTCACCGTCTTGGCCGGATACAAGACGATCACTAACACTGAACCAAAACAATGAGGTCACAAAGAGTTCACATTTAATGGACGATGAACTTAATCGCAGACTAGAAAAATCCCTCTGTTATTAGACTTTAACGTTTAGTTTTGTTGTGAAAACAGACAGTTTATATGAAGGTAAACGTGTGAAACCGGCCTGATGGTTCCTTTGAGCATCATGACTTTGGCCTCTGGTTTTGCTCAGATCCAAACCTTTCATTACAGGGCAGGAGGCTCAGCATGAGCTGCTGAACCAATAAGGACTGTTGAACATTATCAGCAGCTTCCATTGGTGCGGTTCTTAACTTTTGATTTTAGGTCCAACATTAAAATGACTTTTGCCTCAAAGTTGGGCTTGAAATAAGGTCAGCTTTCTGTCAATATAACATTTATAATCCCTTTTCTAGGAACACCTGTGAGTTCCTCTGAGACCCGAAGCAGACGTTCAGCTCAGAGCTTTGCTCTCACAGACTCCTGCATTATGAAGCTGTGACTATCAGAGAACCGATGACTTCAGTGTTTGTTTATGCCTGAGGTCACAGTGGGAGGTGGAATCATACGCAACTGCAGTACAGTGTATTAGCTCCTCAATAATAACTCTAATATTTTAGTCTAACCTTTCTGAAATGAAGGAGATATTGATTTATTGCGAAAAGATATTGCGAAATCTAGAAAAGCTCATTAGTATCCACTGCAATCAGTTTGTTGTGATTGATAATCCACCTCTAACACCTTTCCTTTTTTCTCTCTTTACTGGCTCTTCTGTGGACACATTTTTATGACTAGCAGCTGTTAAAACAGGTGGCTCGACAAATACCTGCTGGGACTCCAGAATAGCTTTCTGCTTCGTTCATTTTATGGATAAACAGAGAGAGAAAAAAATAAATAAAATAAAAAAAAAATAAAATAAGAAAGACCTGCTACACTGT
Organism: Oryzias melastigma; assembly: GCF_002922805.2. Classification (NCBI taxonomy): domain Eukaryota; kingdom Metazoa; phylum Chordata; class Actinopteri; order Beloniformes; family Adrianichthyidae; genus Oryzias; species Oryzias melastigma. The sequence continues at coordinate 28,652,091 of NC_050518.1, forward strand.
AGGACTTCACTTCTTTAGTGCACAAATGAGAAGTATGTATATAAGTCTGTGCTTTCAAATTTATTCTATCCAAGGTAGAGTTTGTCTTAGATCAAAATCATATGGCACATCACCAACTGCCTGCACTAACAGTATTCACTTATTCTTTACACACTTGATCGTCTTTTATGACACTCCAGTGTACTAGGGCCGGGCAATAGTGGTAATTTAAGTATTAATCCAATTCAAAGTATTAGAGGGCTAGTATCGCAGATATCGACACCAATACCAATACTGATACTTTTTTCTTTAAATGTTGTACTATAGAATAACTTTGGAAATATGCATTTTTTTGTCAATTAAATGTATAATAAAACACAGGACTAAAACTTTTGGCAAATAAAAAATTGCATTAGCTAATTGCAGCAATCTCTACAGAACATGTATAGAAAATGCATATCAGTAATGCAGTAATGCCATTATAATAATAAGAAAACAGTAACTGGTGCAACATTTTAAAAGAAGCAAAAATGTAAGTAACACCATTGCAAACACACACACACACCGACACCCCCCCCACCCCCACACACACACATATATATATATACACAAATAAAATCAATAAAATATCAAAGTCACTAGTGAAAAAGGGAAAGAAGGTGTGAGGTGGTGCACTGTGCCTATGTTGCCAGATTGGACAGTTTTCCACACAAATTGGGCAGATTTTCACTTAAATTGGGCTTTTTTTGACCCAATCTGGCACCACCACATACATAAATGGTATGCTGGCATGAACTCTGTAGGTAAATTCAAGCTATTTATGCTAAGTATTGAAGCAAAACTACAACGAAAGTATTGATCTTATCGCAATAGTATCGATACTTCCTCTTGATACTATCGATACTCAGATCGATACTCACACCCCTACAGTGTACTGCCAAAAACTGGCTGAAAAACATTGATACAAAAGTCTCTTAAAATGATGTTGTTCCACTTTATATAATGATAGTGTAAAAGATTCATGATTAAAAAAAAATGGGTACAACTGCAGTCAAGTCCAAAGTTTTTTCGGTCTCTTAGGTTAATTTTTACTTGAAGATACTCATAGTCAACTAGCAAGTTTCTCTTTGATTGGAGATGACAGGAATCTCCTCAAAGATGATGTACAAAAGACATCATTGTGAAAAAGAAATCTCAGCTTTTTCGTTTGCATTTGAACAAACAAGCAGAAAAGTGGAAAAACGTCTGTCACTAAATGACTAAAAATGGACAAAATGTGTTAGTTAAAACATGGACACCTCTTAGCAACAGTTGGGCTAATCTATCAACAAACAACAACTATGTTTAAACACATACAATGAGCCGTGTTTTTTAAAGGATGGATCTCTTGTAAAATATTTTTGTACCCTAAAAACCTCCTAACCTAGATGTGTCCAGCCCCAGTCCACCAGGGACAGAACTCCTGACAGGGTGTTTTGAAGAGAAGCAAACCCGTTTCCCTCAAGGCCGAGATTTGGACATCCCAACACCCATTCCAAAACAGCTTCATTTGTGCAGCACCCTTCATTACCGAAAGGCACCTCCAAGGCAATTCAGGGTGCTTCACAGAGACAGAAGTTTAGGCAGCTGTGAGGCAACAAACAAACTCTGAAATAAAACTAAATTGTAAAAAGGATTGGCAGCATCAGCGCAGAACAATCCAATTAAAAAGAAGATATTTAAAGTTGGAAAAAAAAAAAAACCTTGAGGCACAACAATGAGCACACTATAAAAACTTGAAAACCTTCTAAAATCCTCAAGATCTGTTGTTCAGGGGGTTTTTGATTAACTAAAAATGAAAAAAGGTAATTATAAATGGACACATCACCAAGTAAGCTATTACAGAAAAAAACTTCCAAAGATTTATGACTACACTCAACATTAATGAAAAAATATGAAAAATTATTCAATTAATTGGTTTTCTACGGTTGAGGTCTTGGGGGTACATTTCAGGTGTTGCCTTGATCACACGTGCTGTGGCCTGGACTCTGGTATTTTTTATTTTAATAAAGACACAAAGTCTACCACAAAAAAAAGTCACAATGTAAATATGGTTCATAAAAATGTTTGGTAAAAATCTGAAGTGCATCTGGACAACCATCAAGTACAAAAAAGTCACAGATATTAATATTTCCTTGTGCTATCTTTTGGGGTCCAGATGATCCCAACTTTCCATTGAAGTGTTATCCCCCCTATGACAAAACTGGCAAATTGACACCAGTGGATATCAAGAATCCTTGAAGAAAAACAGTTCAGCGCTCTGTCTTGTGGGTTCTAGTCCCAACGTTTATGTGCCTAGGATAGCACAAGGGTAAAAACCAGTAATACTAAAATATAAAGCTTGATGACTTGATGCTCATGACATCCGAGTCATTCCATGTCTGAATCTGTCCATGTCAAGACAGTATTTTCATGCTCATCAACTCTACTTATTGGGAGACTTCAATTTCTGTTGCACTTGAAGAAAGCTCAAGATTTTAATCCAATCAGGCAAAAACAGTCAGTAAACTCAACACTTAAGCAAGAATCGCAAGTGTTGGCAAACATCTTGACACTCACAATGTAACCTCAAAGGTTATATGATCAACTCATGTTCTCCATACTTTCTGTCTATGGAGTGAAATCAATCAAACAAGTTTAGGACATGGACAATAACTTGGACACCTGGAATGAATCATCCACCTGTGATGATTCAGACACCTGCAACACCTCAGACATGTGCAATTGTTTGGACAACTGCAACAGCCTGAACACCAGCAATGACTCGGACACCAAAAGTGACTCAAACACAGACAATGAATCAGACACTTGTCGTGACAAGGACACCCCCAATCGCCCGGACACCTGCAATGACTAATACACTTGCAATGACTCGGACAAACACCTGTGGTGATTTGGACAATAGAAATGACTCGGACACCTACAATGACTTGGACACCAGCAATGACTCAGATACCTGTAATTACATGGAAACTTGTAATTACTTGGACACCTGCAATGACTCAGATACCAACAATGAGCCAGAAATCTGCCATGACTCGGACACCTGTCAAGACATGGACACACACAATGCCTTGGAAACTTGCAATGACTCGGATACCTGTCGTGACATGGACGCCTTGCATTGAGTTGGACAACTGTCACGACTTCTTCACCCGCAATAATTTGGACACTGACAAGGACTTGATCTATTCCAGAAAATTTGAGACCAAAAATAAGGAAATTCATAATCCAAATATACAGCCTTCCATAGAAGTCATAAGTAATGTAATTACAGCCCAGTGATAAACAACTCCTAGAGGGTCAAGTCCAAAGCAAGTGTCTGGCAGTAAGTCCAAGTTAAATCAAGTTCTGTAGTAATGCGGCAGACTGGTGACCTGTCCATGATGTACCCCGCTTTAGACCAACAGAAACCGGGACAGACTCTGGCAGCTCCATGAAGGTTTGTGGTGGGTTCAGAACATGTATGAATGTATGGATAGATAGTAGCATTAGCATCAAAACAGTGTGTCATCTGCAGATGTTAGGTTCTGCGGGTTGGTAGTTCAGTTAGAAGATCACGATAGACGAGAACCTGAAAAATGAGTTAAGCTGAGAAAACAGAAAGGCAGAGTTTGATCTTCTGTGTTAAAAAGGACAACGTTGTGTGAATCAGACGGCGGAGGGCCAAGTCATTTGGACAAGGATCTGCTCTGCATCACATTTACACGTGGAGGAAAAAGGGAAAGAGAAAACCCTGGAAATGTTCCAAACCTCAGAGTATAATCAAGTGTTTGAAATTAGTGATTGCTGTCCTTGAGTCAAGGTGCCCGCCTGTGTTCCTGACCTTGACTAAACCAGAAGGACTGCCTTTTTTCTGCTAATAGGCTCTCATTCAAGAAGAAAAACTGGGATTAAAATGCACACCACCTGCTCTTTAAAGAATTTTTGGATAAACTGAAAAATCTAAAACCCTTTAACTTAATTCTTGATATTTTTGTGATGTGTTTGCTGATACGCTACTGTCTGAACTGCTGACCAAATTCTGTCCTGGTTTCAGTTGCAAACCTCTTTATCTAATACAGCCATTTCATTTTAATCCTTAAAATATCGTTTACTTTGAATTTAAAGGTCATTTTCTTTTTTCAGTTTTATAACAAACGTGAAGGCTTTTTTTCCACAAGACATAACAAGTCAGAGTAAAAGCCCTGTGTGTCTCAGCAACCCCGACGGTTTACTTAAACATGCACAGGTGTTCAGATGCATTCGTCCCCGGTGTCTTCCCTCCTCGGGGGCTCAAGGTTACAGCTTGTCATGGTGGTTTCTTGGATTTTTTTGGCTTCTCTCTTGTTTAAGCTCGTGGTGTCCGCGGTGAAAGGAAAACTCACTGTAGCGTCACAAAAGGGGAGAAACGGAATGAAAGAAGACGCTCAGTGGAAGTCTGTGTGAGGGACGTGGAAGGAGGAAAAGAAGAGGAGCAGTTGGAGAGTGAGGGGAGAAATATGAGATTAGAATTGCGTCGATAGCCGCGCACAAAAGAGCCACAGCTGAGCGCTGCTTCATTAAAATGTTTGGGAGTGTCGCAGGAGGAGGAAGGATGTGAGGGAAGGCGTATAGATGGAGACAATAGAGAACGAGTTTAAAGGACAGCTCTTACTGATGCTCCATCCAACCGTTTTAGGTTAACTGGAGGCTAATTTTATTAACAGAAAATTGTGTGTTAAAAAATATTACTCCTGGATATGGGCTTACCAACGAGTCTTTGGTTTGACCAATGACAGAACCACTTGAGGTGATGCGTCAACACAAGGCGCCATAAAAACTAACCTTGATCCAAGAAGGACATGGACACTAGGTGGGGTCAAGGTTTTTAAATTCACTAAATCATGGACACTTGCTGGCTCTGCTGTCGTCACCAGTTTTGTTGGATGTGATGCCACCGACCCCTGACTTATTCAAAACGGGGAAACGGGAAGGACGCTGCGACCTGACCGCTGCTGGAACACAGCCAGGAAGAAATTTCAAATCAATCAAAAGACCACGCCCCTGTTTCCAGGAAATCTGGAGGTCAAATAAAAAATAACGAGGTTTATAAAAATTCAACCCATGTTCACTTGACGAAAAGCAGCTTAAATGAGTCTGAATTGATGACGACTTATTTTATGGGGTTGTCCTTTTCCTGCACAGGCTTCATGCTCGGTGAAAGCAGTTCTTCTGATTTATATAACATTCTGTCTGTACATTTAGAGAAGTACATTTTTGGTTCCGACTCTAGGTTTTATTTTATAGCTGCGGTATTTGTTTTTTTACAGATGATATTGTGGTGTTCTCCCATAAAACATAAAGACATTAGCTCATAACTCCACTTTACCTCTAATTGTAAAAAGTAATCTGTACATCTCTGCATAAAAGCCTCTGATAAATGCTAATGGTCCAGTCAAATAAAAATATTTATTGTCCAGGATCTTCGGGCAGCAGCGGACACAGAAACAATAAAACCTGACTTATCAGCGGCTGAAACGCTAACGTGACGAACGGCATCAGTAACCTTCAGCCAAGAAAGCTGCTGTCATGGCAACAGAAATGACTGACAGGTCTTACGATGATGACATGTTCAGTAATTCCTTACAGCTTTCCTTCTGTTTTACTGTCTACACTATAGATTTACCTATAAATGACTTTTTCAGTTCTTTCTGTTTGGTTTCTTCCTAACAAGCTGCTGCTCTCTGGGGAGAAGTGTCGGAGCACATTTGTGGATTTGAAATAGGTAATTCTGCCATCATGGAGTCCTTCAGTTATCAATGTAGACATGCAGTTATCCAAACTATCTGGGTTGTCTGAGCTTCTTCTTCTCACCGTCGAGATGGAAAATGCAACGATAAGGCCTGGATTTTTAACGTTTGTTCTGATTTTAATTTATTTCAACACTCACGGTTATGAAGTTGAACTCATTGTGGTCTTTCTTATGAAACGTAAGCAATTTTTGAACCAAAACCAGAAGTTCAGAAGTTAGTGACTGCAGATCTTTTTTTAAGAAAATTGAAGGAAGTGTGTTTTTTTGGTTTTCCACTTCCTAAAAAGTTTTTTAAAAGTTGTTGCCTTGCTTGTAGCTCACTGTGAGTCAAGATCAAGGAGCATGACGGAGCATGTCAACATAGTGCAGCTCCATGTCGACATGGTCAGTCATCCATTGACAGAACAACATGCAGGTCTGGTGACACGGAAGGTCTTCTGACAGGGTCCTCCTCTGGGAGTTGACAGATGGGGCCTCATTCTGCTGGAGGAGGAACATGATGACCGTCCATACTCAGGTAATGGATCTGAGCGTTAATGACTCACTGCTCAACCACCAGCAGCTGGACTGTGGACAAAAGCAACAGGGGCTCCCGATCCGTCCAACTGAAGCTCCATGAGCCCTGAGGAGGACCTTTCATTATCGGGGCCAAAGCGGAGCTGGAGGAGGCGCACGTGCTCATCAGCTCACCTGTGACAGATGGGCTGCTACACCGATGATTTGTAGGCATGTGTCTGGACAAGGCAAGCAGGAAGGATACATGACAGTCAACAGAATGAGGCATGTGTCTGCCACTGTGTGATGGGATGCCGTCAGCCTGTCATAAAAATGAGCAAAATTGTATGCAGTAAAAAAAGGAAATAATAGTGGACACTGTGGCAGGATTTGTAGCCCTTTTTCTTCACCATAACTTCAGACCTCTTCTAAAATTGTTGCTTCTTTCCTTTTTGATTTTTCCTGATTTATTTTCACTTCCTGTTTGGTTTTCAAGAATCTTCTCATCTGCAGTTTGGGTTCTGCTTTGTGTCGCCTATATACAAACATATATATTTATATTGAATTGTTGATATATATACATATATATATATATATCAACAACTCAAATGTTGTGTGTTGCAGGCAAGAGGAAACTCAGGAACAGAAAGAACTTGAACCAAATGGATCCGTATAAAAAATCCCCACAAACTTGAACAATCTCCGGGTGGACACTCAACCTAAGTGGCCATGTGGTAGAGTGTCCACCCTGAGACTGGAAGGTCATGAGTTCAAATCCAGGCTGAGTCATACCAAAGACTACTAAAATGGGACCCAGTGCCTCCCTGGTTGACACTCAGCATTCCTACAAGCTAACTAATAACAAAATGCTCAGAAACATGTTAGCCATTAAACATAAGCCAAAAAAACAATACAAAAGACGCTGAAGAACCAAAAGTTCCATCTTAAAAACCAAAATACAAAGAAACTTGGAAGCAGCTTAAAGATTCACTCCAATCATTTTTTCATCTATTTTCCAGCATTCCCAATGGTCTTTTAATTATTATTGTGCTGCTTTTAGAGTCAAAATCCAAAAACTCGTGCTGTATTCTAGGACACAGTTTCTGCAAAGCAGTAGGAGTTCATTAGAAATCCACCTCTGAGTTGTGGGTGGGACAGACTGTGGAGAAACCCCACCTCTTTCCCTTCTACTTCGCTGAGACTTCTCAGCTATCTTACAGCCCGTCACACCCCCAACCCAACATTAACAATGCAACAAAACTGGCGAGCAATATTGGAGCTATCCAGTTGTATAGTTTATATCTAGATGCCAGCATGAAGGAGGAAAATGAAGACTTTTGTCCGACTTAAGTCACTAATATCTGTGAATCAAAATCAAATCTGGTCCTTATTTTGGCAGTGATTCTCAGATTTCGGTTTAGTCGATTTTCCGACTTGCGTCTTAAGTTGAAAATGGAGCAAACGGATAACGAACGTTCAGTTTCATAATTCGTTTTGGATTTCAAGTTGATAACAAATGATCCATGGATTATTCCCTTTGGTTGTCTTTCTTCATTGGTTGTGTCATGTCTCTAAAACAGTGAAGTTGCATGACATGTATGTGAACCCACAGTGACGCTCCTTTGCGTTTGTATTTTAAATGTCGTTTGGAAGTCGTGGCTCATTCATGTACTGAAATATTCCTTTTTTTATGTGACTAACTGATTGTGAACTGTTGCACTCGAGTAAGAGACCAGCCTGAGGCAGCAGGAACAGAAAATGAGCTGAAAGCATCGTATATATTGTATTCTTTTTTAAATCAACCTTCAAAAGCAGACTGAATAAACGGCAGGAAAAAAAAAAACCTCTGTTGTTTGCTGCGGTAATATCAATTTCTGCAGTAATTCAACATTTGCATTCTTGCTGTAACAAAAAAGACAACAGTTCATTTGCAAAAACGTTTTCTCCCTTTCAGCTTCATGTCTGATGACATGAGATGACTGCAGCTCATTTGAAAACATTCAGGAGGTTTTTCTACAGAAAGATCAAAGAGCCCAGA
>NC_050518.1:28660546-28698467 GCF_002922805.2 Oryzias melastigma
TTTGCTGCGGTAATATCAATTTCTGCAGTAATTCAACATTTGCATTCTTGCTGTAACAAAAAAGACAACAGTTCATTTGCAAAAACATTTTCTCCCTTTCAGCTTCATGTCTGATGACATGAGATGACTGCAGCTCATTTGAAGACATTCAGGAGGTTTTTCTGCAGAAAGATCAAAGAGCCCAGAGGAACCAGAACCATTTAGACTGATGGCCTGAGAAGTTCTGTGTGAGATCATGTGTGGGAACCTCTCAGATTTTCATTTCCTTTTACCGTTCCTCTCCTGTCTGAAGCGAACACGCTTGTCCGTATTTCTTTGACATGCTAATTTCCAGCAGCAGCCTCCAGCTGCTCACACGGTTTAGGAAAAATGTTGTTGAAGCGGGAACGTCATTTGGGCTAGCTCAGTTTCAACAGCAACTCGGTTAACAGAGCATGAAAGGATGCTTTCAGACCTTCTGCAACAATCAGCAAAATGAATCCTCAATTTTTGAGGATGCCCCATTTCTTCTTTATTATGGTTTGTGGTTGTGCTCCGTCCCACAGCTTTGTCCAAAGCTGCTGCCCACTGAATATTTCAGCCGCGTCCCAGTTCGGTTTCGATCTAAAGCCTAATGTAGAACACCAGGCTCATCAAAACAGCTCTGACAAGCTTTGATAATAAAGAGAGAAGCGGCAGACAGGGCTGACGGAGGATGAGGGAGAAGACGGGAAAAAAGGAGCCGCTGTGCTCAGAAAACTAATTCAAGGATGAAGAGAAGAAAAAGAGTGTGAGTCGTGCATGCCTCGCTTTTAAAAATCCACTGCCTTGCATGACGTACTTTTCAGGTCGATGGATTCCCTCGCTCACGCCGCCTCCCAGCTGTAACGGGCAGCAGCAGTGAGAGAATTATTTATGAACTTATCGACGTGGCGCTGCCAGCTGAACACCCGCCAGTTAACCCGCCGGAAATAAAAACTGGCTGGACTGTGGAGCGTCTGCCCGCCCGGGCCCCGGACTGCTGCTCGCAGGCAGAGGAGCAACCATGACGCCACGCTGCTATCCAGAGACTTCACAGGAGCTCTGCAAGTTTCATCTGAAATGCTCTTCTGGGCGCAGGAAAACAAGCAAGCGTTCGTTTCGAATAAAGAAATCAATAAGTCATGCAACTGACTTGAAACAAAAACACGTTCCCGTCTCACCAGGTGGATTTATCATTGAAGAGCTGAAAGTAAAAAAGAAACTGCCCTCAACTCAACCTTTGCAAAGCTGAATTCACTTTCTCCTGCTGCACTCAGGCTTTATCACGGCCTAATCGAGAAAACACCTGGATAGAAGCTCCTTGACAAGGGGAAGCCAGTTCAAAGATCAGGCTGCCATCTTTAGAAATGTAAGACAGGATGAGAAGCAAACTCTGAAAGAGGTTTTCAAAGATTCTTAGACCCTCAAAGAGAGCGTGTAGAAAAGCTGGATCATTGGAGAAACTTCAGGAGAGGCTGACTGAGCAAAATGACACAAAAACCCAACAAGGACTCATCTAGGAGGTCACACAAAAAGCTGGAGAAGAGAAAAGAAGCCCAGGTCTCACTTGACTCAGTTTGAGGTCAGAGTTTGTGATTCCAGAGTCAGAAAAGCAGCTTCTCCATGTTATGGTCTGGTTCTGCTGCGACACACTTTGCTTTTATTCAAAATGTAATCATGTAAGAGTCAAAGTGTTTGTTGTAGAAAAGTACCCCAGATCTTTAAGGACACCTTCCTGTATAATATATTATACAGGATATATTCTGAGGACTAAAGTAGAACATTTTATTAGGTAAACTCAAATTAACAGCGGTCTGGAACAACACTGCAACAGTCAGACACGGTGGAGGTGATCTGATGGTTTGAAGCTACTTTGAACTCTGTTTCTAACAAACATTCATAAAAACAGTCCTTAGCTCAAGAGAACTTTTATTTTAGAAATGTAATCGACTCTGAATGAAAAAAAAAGTTGTATGTTTAGATCAAGTCCAGATTTAAAGTCCCCCATAGATAAAAATCCTGTTTTTATAGTTTTTATCATGTCTGTGCGTCATCTTTCTTATGAACGAGAACAAATGTAATAAGAAATCATTTAACATTTCCGAGTATTTCTCCTTTTAAATCAATCAAACTGTCTTGGACAGACTCTGTCTGAATGAATGATCTTCTTTCCATCAACAGCTCTGCTGCACATGCACTAAACCCTCATCTGTTCCTAGTGTCTAGTTCAGGTTCTGGAGAAGAGAAGATGGTATCTTCACATTGACTGCAGTCAAATGAGCCGCCGTTCACATTTCTGTGGTCAAATCAGCATCACTGGATTTTTGGTGTGAGTTTCATCCAATACTTACGGTAGCAGGACTGAGAACGCTGGAAAATCTCCACCAGACTCCACGGAGCTTCTTGATGTGACCACGGAAATGTGAACGGCGGCTCATTTGACCGCAGTTGGAAAGGATTGTAAATCAATGAAAGAGCATTTTGATGTTAGCTTTGATTATTTTATCAAGAACTCTGAGAAACCAATGATTGAATGTATTGATCACAGTCAATAAACATTGGAGAATTAGCTAAAAGAGTCTTTGGTGAACTGGAAGGAGAAAGAATCAGGATTTTGGAGGAAGTTCTGTCCATGAAGATCTTCACTTCCTCGTCCAGCTGACATCCGGATCAGAACCATACGGCTGGACATTACCCAGATTGATGGATGTTTTTATGTAGCAGCGTGAAAATTTATGCTAATGAGACACAGAGCTATCATAACCAGACAGAGGGGATCAGACAAGATAAGAAAACCTTTAATTGTCCAACAGTGGGGAAATGTGGAGCTCTAAAAGCCACGCCCCCTCAGAGGAGATTTTGGTAAACAGAGGCTTCAGATCAACATGAAAAATTACTTTTTAAGACATTTAGTTTGAGGAATTTTAGTTAAAAATGTCATAATTATAATCAAAACATTACTGGAAACGTGTTTCTAAATTAATAAAAATTGTCATAGGGAGACTAATAAATACTTGTCTGTGACGCTAAGGGATTAAGCTAGCAGTGATTAGTTAGCTTCACGAGTTCCCCCACCTTGTGCAGATGTCAGCTGTCTGTGATGTTTGTGTTGAGATCCAGTGTAGAGATGATTAAGAAACGCTCATTCCGTTTAGCGGTTAAACTTCATGTGGTGGCAAACGCCAAAGAAGGTTCTGGTGAGGTACATGCTCCCCATTTAAACAGATCGGATCCTAAATATATCCAAGATAATATATGATGATATATAGTTTACTCCAAAAGGCTTAAGAAAATCCTGGTATTGGCTCTTTAAATCTGATCGAGATTCGGATTGATGAGCCAGAACAGACGATCATATTGGATAATCCATTTGTGTGATGGAATTTAAACTATTCTGCGAATGAAAGTCTCCCTGACGAACATCACAAAGCAAATAACATCACAAGGCAAATAACTTCATAATGGGTTATAAATTATATATAACTAATACATCTTTATTCCCTTTTAAAATAATAATCTGTGTGACATAAACATTTATGATACATAGATGACGTAGATGATGGACACACTGTGGTTTAGTTTAGAGTAAAATATCAGAAATATTAAAAGGGTTTTTTGATCATAATACCTAAATCTTTCTAAGACGGTTTTCCATCCCCCTTTGAGTCGTGCCATTTGGGGCTCAGAGAGGGAATAAAAAGCAGGTCGTGTCCCTGCGTGCACTGCTGGCAGCTAAACAGTTGCAGCTCTAAAATGCATCAAAGGCCCCGTCATGTGAAACGCGGGATTACGCCTCAAAGACAAACAAAAACGACCTGAGAAAGACAAGATTTAGTATCTTTTCACTGTCTTTATGGACAAACAAAATACCATCAGCTACAAGAAGCTTTTTTTCTGTTTGTTTTTTTGGTTAATTGGTCAACATAACTGCTTTGAAGTTTCATCTCCAAAATGATCCGGCTTTGATCCCTTCGGGTTTCACAGAATTTCACCAAATCCGGCACAGACCTCAGAAATGTGACCCTACTTCTTGGCTGTCACCATGACAACCGTGAGAGGGCTTGGACCAATGGAGAGGCAAAAGTTTTTAAAATGAAAACGAAAGATAAAAAAAGGGAAATTAGGATACTGCTTTGAGCATTCCTTTATGAAACATCATGAAAAGATCATTAAAAGATGACAAATATATCCTGCAGAAAAGAGATTCCATGTACGGGAAGGCTGCAAACTATAGTCAAAACGAGACGCTACATTGGAGACGTATTTAAACTTCGTTAGCAGACGAGAAGAGATTTGTAGATGTGATCCTCTAATGGAGAATGTTTCCACAGTGTAGAGAGACTTAGCGTCCTTATACAGATTTGCATTTGGGGATTTATTTTGAAAACCAAGAGAATTCTCAGAACTTCCTTGAGGGAGACTTCCTGTCTGCCCCTTTCTACAAATGCAGACTCTTAGCTTCAGCAGCAACCACATCACTTCTGTAAAACATGAAAATCCAAGTCAGCTTGACTACAGCTGTTCTATAAAAAGGCTAAACCTTCCTGTTTGAAGCTGGTTTAAAAAGAAAGGAACCTGAACGCTTCAACAGGCAACCACTCTTACTGGCTTCGCACACAAGTAAGCTAATCCTTGTTTACGCAAATGTAGAGCAGTCAGAATTAAATAAAAAATAAAATAAAAATATATGTTGTTTTAACACCCTTTGAAATTAATACGCTTTCTGAAGAAAGTTCATTGACTGTCGTGTAATTTTAGATTTGAGTCCTAAAGGCCTGCAGGGGGGTGCAGTGGTTAAGACTTTTGACTCACAGCAAGAAGGTGCTGGTTAAAAACCCAGCTGTGTTTCTTCTGTGTGGAGTTTGCATGTTCTCCCGGTGCATTTTGTCTGGGAACTACGGTTCCTCCCACAGTCCAAAAACACGCTTCTTAGGTTAATTGGTGACTCTAAAGTACCCCTATAGGTGTGCATGTGTGTGTGGTCCTGCAACAGACTGGCAACCTGTTCAGGGTGCACTTTACCAAACAGAGGCTGGGATAGGCTCCAGCAACCCTGTGACCCCATGGGTCAGAGGTCCCCAACCTTTTTCAGACCACAGACTTCTTTAAATCAGACAAAGTTTTCACAGACCGGCCCGAACAGGGCTGAAGTTTGCATTTTTAAGCTTTCAGTTTTTTGGAAAAAAAAATAAATAAATAAAACGCTATTCTGTTTAGAAAAAGTCTAAAAATATGAGTAGATATTCTTTATGCAGATGATGAATATTCAGTGAAACAAAGTTGTTAATTTGTAGAAGTTGTTTCTGATTTAAAAAGATCCTGAAAAGGAAATATTACATTATTGTTTTCCTCATAATGCTCTTTAAACCCTCAATCCAGCCTTTAATTATCTTTCAGGACAAACAGAGTGTTCCTATTTTGTCTTTGCATGAATCCTGATTTATTTGGTTATTTTTTCCTCACAAAGGAACATTTTCTGTGCTATCTTTTTGAAAGCCTTGCAGTAGGAAAATTCTCAATTGTCCCTTTTACAAGTTTCCAAAGTGGAGGCTAACAACCGGACGCTAGCTTCAGCTACGTCCAACTTGAAGATGTGATGGATAAATGAAGCAAAACAAAACAATGCAACCGTCGTAAAACTGGTATTTTCTAAACATAATACAAGCTTGAATCCATTTTTATTATCTGCGTGTGAAACGGTCAAGAGTCTGTCTCTGCGTATTAGACACAGCTATGCTACATGAAAGCAGCTAATCCGCACGTGGAGGAAGACTCCCGCTTTGCTCTGTAAGCAGCAGCTTTATTGATCTTTGAAGTCAAAGTTTTTTTTCGTTTCCTCACTGGATCTTTTCTCCCCAAATAACTTACCAAATATTTTTTTTTTGGTGTTAGCCTTGGGCTACTAGCTTAGCAATCCAGTTAGGTAGCCATTTTAAGTCACGAGTCAGATAATAAACTAAACGAAAATAATTTAAGTTAGCGCATTTATTATTATTTTTTTAATTATTATTTTTTCTGCGGCCCAGTACTAAGTGACCGGTCCCGGTCCACGGCCCTGTTGTTGGGGACCACTGTCATATGCTATTTAGCAGGTTCTGAAGATGGAAGGAGAATCTTGAATTTGCACTAAATGTCTGCAAAGTCTTCTGATACTTTTGGCTTATTCTTATTTGCTCATTTTCAATGAGAAACAGGTTTGAGTTTGAGTTTGTTAATTTGATGATATTATCTGCTAATTTATTATATCATATTAAATAGCAAAGATGGTGGAGCTTTACAACTGGTCCTAAATAAATACAAGTAAAACAGATAAGAGATAAGAAGACATGATTCTTTCTTCTTTAATAAAGTTTTTGTTTTTCTCGCAAAATCAACATTTTGGTTCAAATCACAGTAGCACAGTGGATACACATTCATAAGACACATGAATAAATAACAGATACTCTTTGTGGGGTCAATCGATGGTTTGACTGACAATAAAGAAAATAAATAAAACCAGAATATTTTTCTTAAATTAAAACAACAACAAAACACTTTTTAAATTGTACAATCATCCGTATACTGTTGAAACTCTTAAAATACATTTTCCAAACCGAAACTGCTTTTTTCATTCTGATTGATATTTCTTTATGAAAACATTCAATGATTCGGTCCTCATGGAGTAATGCAGCCGGCCTCCTGTTCACTCAAAGCTCCTTCAGCTGGAGTCAAACAGGACGGCTACGAGAAAGAGGAGACAGTTTCAGATTTATTATTGTGCGTGAGCAATGATCTGACTCTGCTCTCCTATTAGAAACTCGTGTAAACACCATCAAACACTGTGATTTATAATGAGGGCTGCAGCTGGAATTTTGCTCTCAGTGAAAACATCCAGTGAGTGATGAGGAAAAAGAGAAGATAAAAATATTCTCAGTAAATGGAGACTTTCAGACTGTGTACGTGAAAATCCTGCAGAGTTGTGGTTGATGGAAAAATGAAGAAGATTCCAAAATAAACTGAGGGGGGGGGCTGAGTCCAGGATGACACCAGTGAGTCTTTAAACCAAAGAGCATGACAGGATTGTCTCCTGCAGGCTTTTTTGGTCACATCTTTAATGGTTCAGATATTTGAGAAGTGTCACTGTCCTCTACATATTTTGGCTTTCATTAAAGTTCATTTTGAATTCTTTACTTCGATAATATTGTTGCTTTTCTAAAGCAAAAGCTAACGTTTAAGATTTTTTGAAACACTGATCATTTTTAAAATTTCAGGATTTATAACAGGATTTTGCTTAATTGCAAAATGATTGTGATTAAAAATGCTTCATATGGTTTTGTTCCTTGACGCTCTGGTTCCAGAAACATTCAAAGGTTTTACAAGTTTGACATTTCTTGTGTTTTTGATTCCTTTATGTTTGTCTGTGGGTGATCTTCTTAAAAGTCTTTAGACTTCTTCCACTTCCCTGCACTTCAGCTTGTTTTTACGTAAACACCTATGTTTTGTTTTCTTTATATACTATATAGTAAATAAATGAACATGAGCTAGTGTCCGAGCACTCAGATACTTGTGACCAGCTCCAAACAATTCCAGTGTAAACATCTGCGACATCCAAGATCGCACATTTGCAAACAATGTCTTTTTCGCTCTAAAATGCAGGAAATTGTTACATTTTAGGTTAAAAAAAGAGAAAAAAAGGCAGAATGTACGACTGTCACCGAAAGTAAACAAATCTTCAAAAGTGTCGGTGAACTTCCTGTTTTTAAAGTGGAATCACTGAGTGTTTTTTTGTTTGTTTGTTTTTTTGGATGAGACTGAGGTTCAATTTACTGTCATAAGTTCTTAAAATGTTTTTAAAAATGTTTTTGCTTAAACTTAAACATTCTTTTCATTCCTTCCCCTAACTCTTCACATGCAGTGCTTTAGAACGTAAAGGGCTGCAGAACTTTTCATTGTCAGGATTTGCTGTTAAATGATCCAAACAACAATGATGTTTATGTTTGTTTAAAGTGGCAAACACCATTTCTTTCTGTCAAAATCTTTGAGGGTTTTTTAAAATTCTGTATAATGATGGTGATTTAACGGATACCATTTTAGTTATTTAATTCATCCAGTAAAAGAAAAGAAAAAAGGCTGCTGTGCAAAAATGTTATAATAAAAATGATGAATCGTGGTTTGATCTGTGAATCGTTAAGCTTGAATTGAATCAGATCACCACCTAAGTAACAATCCACAGCCCTTTATGTGAGTAAATAACATATTGGCTGATTAGTAATTCGCATTAATAAGCATTTTTTAGGTGCTCCTAATACAATTACCTGTGAGAGTAGATTTCAACAGTGGAAAAATGCAATTTATTATAAAATAAAGTGGAAAAATATTTTTGTTAAATTATTAAAACACTTAGTTTTATGCCTATAACCTGTAGGACTCCTGTCTTTTTTGTTGCTGAAAAAACTTTACCTTCATCTGTAACAAAACTATTTTTTACTAGGTTGACAGAAATGTAATAATACTCTAGAAAAAAAGAGCATATAATGTGAATTACATGGGTGTTTATATACAATTCTAATTTTAATATGAGCACCAAAAGTTGCAGTTCATGAGTAAAGGTGAATTTTTAGGTAGATAGAAACATATTAGTTTTTAAGAAAAGGAAAAAAAGGATAAATCGTTGCTGTTTATCCACTTTATTGTCTGTTAATTAACCTGTAAACAAACAGCTCTTTTGCACTACAATTTCATAACATTTAAATGCTGCCATCTTCATTTAGAACAACGATCCTCCGCATTAGAGCATAACAACAGTTAAACTCAAGTGGATCCATTAGTCATTTACAGGTATTTGATCTCTCCGCCCGCAGATGAATTTTACATTTTATTGGTTGTTTTTGAAGCGTTTAATAGATAGTGAAGGATTTAAATATTTAAATAAAATAAGGTAAACATTGAATCTTCATTGGAGACATACAGGAACTGGACTGATTGAAAGTGTGAAAGGAGACAGATGTATGAAACATTTAAAGTCTTTGATTTAAGAACCAAAAAAACATTTTTAGAAAGTGATTCAAGAACTCACTGGAATTACATACAAATTAAGACAGAAGCATACACTTTGTGGGTTTGTTTTGTGTCTCTTTGTCAGTGTGTGTGTTGTCTCGTCCGGTTTCTTCCTACTGTAGATCTGTTGTTGTTTCAACAAGCGGCTCGGCTGACAGATTACAGGTTGTTACAGAAAAACACTGTCAGGTTGGGTGCCAGAGCACTCGAAGCTGGCGAGCAGCAGGCGCGCACAATGCTAAGTTGGGCTCGCTGAGCCACGTTCACAAACACATCTTTGGCTTTCAAGATAAAGTAGCAGCAAATCCCTGCCAGCTGGAAGACGGAGCGTGTTGATTCATCTGTTATTGGTGGCGAGTTTGATCACTTCCAACGGATAATTACAACAGAAAATGTAGACGAGTTTCTTGTCTGCAGATAGATTTAAAAGAGAGCCAAATCTTTAGGATTTGCTGACATACAGGTGTGATTATGTGACACCATAACTTCCTGTTCTTTGTGATGCATGAACATGCATGCGGTTCGGTTTCAGGCCATAGGCCTCAGAAAGTTCAGCTTTCCTGCAGCAGAAAGTCAGAAGTTTACTTGTTGTTGCACAACATGCCAGCAGAGTCCTGAACCTCCATCCATGATGGAAAGAGACAGTAACAGAGGATGAGGCGCACAGCAGGCAGGTGATGACAAAAGGAGTCTTCCTGTGCAGTTTACTGGAGCGGCAAACCAAATCAGTTACAGTGGACCTTAGAAAAATGACAGCAGAAAACGCTTTCTGGATGAGATTTAGATTTAGTTTTTGAGCAGATTTTACTCATCTGTGATAATCCTGTTTAGTCTAAAGAAAAAAAACACAATATAGTGATAAATGTTAGTCTTTGTAAACTTTTTAAAGACCACCAACAAGTTTGTTGTGTGTAAGACTCTTATTTTTATCATAAATTAGTTGCAGTTTAGTTTCAAACGTTGCTATTTTGTAAAAAGGCCTCAGTCACATGCACCCACACAGAGGTTTGACCTGTTCAGGTGCTGCAGGTTTTTGGGTCAGGTGAAGGATGTATCCAAATCCAGGTGAGTCTTGCAGTTAATGCTCAACCAGCATCCTCATAAAAACAGAGCATACCCTTGTCTTACGTGTGGTAAGAGTATTGTAAAGTATCTGTACGGCTAATGGAAGTTTCACACACTTAATGTGCAGGTGATGCTATCGTATGGTGTCCTTACAACACACTCTAGTCATTAGGTGTGAGCTCTGGCTTCTTACTGACTGAACGCGAAGGCTGCATGAACAGGATATGGAAGGGGCCGCAGGACGTCCACACAAACTACACTCAGTCAGATATCCTCAGTCTGCACAAGGATCACACACTTATCACCTTGACAACACTAACATGCTTCTTCTCCAGTGCACGGGGTTAAAAAAAATGAAAAATGCGTGTCTGGTGTGAATTGTCGGAGAGAGCGGAAGCCGCGAGCGTTCCGCTCTGTACCGCTTCACAGCGCTTCCGCGTCCAGTCTGAACCCATAAGCATAAGCATAAACCTACACATTTTTGCTAAGACCTGTTGCATGCAGCATGCCCATAGAAAAAACATCTACATTAACATTTTCTCCTCATTGGTTCATTACAATCTTAAAATTTTATGTGAGTCATCCATCTGCACATCCCATGCAGGTTTGTCTGTGTTTCAAAACCCCATATTTAAGGGCAGTTGGGACTAAATCAAAACACTCTGTTCTTCAGAGACAGGATTTGACTTTAATGAGGACAAAACTCCAAGAATTATAATCCTCAAATCACATTCTACATGATCTTGTGAGAAGGATTATGTGTGTTTCCTGCTGACCTTTGACCCCGTCTTCCACATCAGCTCTGTAACTTATCTGGCTCTGGTGAGGCAGCAACCCCTCAGAAAAAAGTAATACACTTCTGTTTTATTATTAAGCATACTTGTAAGTTTAGATACTGCAGATATACTATGGACCATGTACATGCAGTGTAGGAAGTACACTAACTGAGTCCTTCTTTAGACATGGCTGGTAAAAGTTTACAACAAATAGATAGTAGGCTTACATAAAAAGTGAGCTATGCGTATGCTGCCTCACTGTTAGTATAGACTAAATGTACTTGTCTTACACTTCAGTTTTGCTAAAGGACAATAAAGACTGTTATTATCTTTACTTTAATTGCATATATCAATCAAACAAAAAAGCAAAAAAAAATAGGTAATCTAAATTTACTTTGTGTTTAAAAATCAAATTAATATTTAACATTAAAACATTTACTTTTAAATATTAAGCAGTTAAAATGTTTAACATGTTGCTATTAAAGCTTTGAGACTTCCAAGAGGAAACTACAGCAAACATTTAGGGACATTCTGGAAACTCACAACCTGAAAGCAAACTTGATCCAACCCTAA
Organism: Oryzias melastigma; assembly: GCF_002922805.2. Taxonomy (NCBI): domain Eukaryota; kingdom Metazoa; phylum Chordata; class Actinopteri; order Beloniformes; family Adrianichthyidae; genus Oryzias; species Oryzias melastigma. The sequence continues at coordinate 28,671,997 of NC_050518.1, forward strand.
AGTTCTCAAACATTTATATTTATCTTTGGTGCTAAATACTGTATATGTACCATCATTTATTATCAAGGATTTTAATTTAAAAAAGTCTAAGTATATAATAACATAACCATAAACTTTAAACGGTGCAGTAAAACTTTAAACAAAATAATACGTTATTCAAAGAAAGAATCTGCTTGGAGTCGCAATGATCAGTTCATCTGACATGCAAATGACTATTTATTTAAAACAGGAGATTTAAAGGACATCAAGTCTACCACTACAAACCAAAAAATATTTCTGGAGATTTGGAAAATTCTGAATCAAATAAAAAAAAGACGATTTAGTGTGACTTAAAAAATAAAACAAGGTGTAAGAAAACAGTCTTTTTGTGTGGTACTGTTTGTGTCTTATATATTTATCTTTTAAGGTTTTTCTTGTGTCTTTGTGTGTGTTTGTGTTGCTCTGTGTGGATGACACGAGCTACAAAGGACAAGCCATCCCACCAACTGCTCCCAATTACACACCCTTTCCTGCAGCCCACTGAAGTCACATATTGACCGCCGTCTTGCAGCAGAAACCCAGACAGACACAATTTCAAGACACAGTCTGCTCGGCCGTCATAAACAAGGCACCATAACCATCTTTGCTGGCAGCTTGTTTAGTCCACCCTCCAGCTCATCAATCTAGATATGAGTAAGTGGCAGAGTGTGGGTTTTATAATGGATTGGCATCATTTTTCTCTGATTACAAATTAGACATGGGTGATTTGTCTTTTTTTCTGTCTCTTCTGTCAGTTGTGACGCTGATCTAATGTGGTTTTAAAAGTTCTTCGCTCACCGCTGCTCCACATGTGGCACAGACAGGTGTGAACATATGTGCTCACACATCACAGGGCAGACTAGTGTGTGTTTTGTTTAAAATCACCTCCACCACGAGACTTTACACTATGACTGTTCAAATTGAACAAACCACTCAGTTCCTGATTTATTTTTCAGAAATAGAGCACTTTAGGTTTTTTGTTATAGTTTTTCCGCCTCGGCTAATAGACCCCTTGGTTGCCATAGCAACGCACAGGTAAGTGGAAAGGAGTGCTAAATATGTAGCGTGAAGCCCCTGCCACTGGAGCTATTGACCTATAAAAGTGAGAATATACCAAGAAAGAGAGACTGGAGTACCAAGAAACATGGATGACCCACATCTGAGTTCCAACCCAAAACGCTCAAAAATAAATGAATTCAGCTGCTAATTAGTCAGTTAATCTCCTTCTAGAGGACCTTCTTTCTGAAACTTTGAACTGCTGTGCGGGAAAATCAAAGAAGTGACAGTAACCCCCCCAAAGTCAGGGCCAATCCCACATAATGTCAAAGAAGTCCCAAAAACATTACCCTTCACAATAAAAGTCTTCTTCAGATTTGTGATCAATTTTTGGATTTAAAGTCTATGTAGTAATCATAAGTAGACTGTAAAACAAGGTTTAAGACAGCTATTTAACTTTTTAAGCATGGATTTACACACACACACACACATATATGTGCACACGTCGCGGTCAGTAAGGGACCAATACTCACACCTTACTAATGTGTGTAACGAGACCATTCAACAGTCATGAGTGCGTGTAACTTAAATTTGTCTTAAAAATACATCCATTAGCCTCAGAAATGCTTCATGACACGCTTGACAACGACTACGGTGCTTTCCATTTCCATGAACCCCCTTCAGGTGGTCAAGGGAACTGCAAGGTGTATCCACGCGCCCTTTAACCCTAGCACAAGGGTTAAGATGCAGCCGCTCTTCTCGATGACCCTCCACGGCCCGAACAACCCGACAAACATATGGGTCAACCCCCATACGCATGCCTTTGACAAAGGCTTTGACAGTGAAGGTGGCTGAAAATGACAGGAGACGAGTCCAAACAAAGTTGAATCGATGGTTCTTGAATGTATCGTAGCTTTAACTGAACAAAGCTGCTCAAGCTGTTCTGACAATCAAATGTATCGTTAGATTATTTTAAAGTGGCACATTAACCAAACAACAACATACGGCAGGGCGGCAGTGGCTCAGGTGGTAGAGCGGGTCGGCCAATGATCGAAGGATAGGCGGATCGATTCCGGCTCCCGCCAGCCAAGTGTCGTTGTGTACTTAACCCAACTTGCCTCCAGTGTGGCTCCACTGGTGTGTGAATGCGTATGAATGTTCCGGTGATTGTCAGAGGGGCCGTAGGCGTGTACTGGCAGCCACGCCTCTGTCAGCCTGCCCCAGGGCAGCTGTGGCTACAGTAGTAGCTTACCGTCACCAAGTATGAATGAGGTGTGAATGAATAATGGATGCACAATGTAAGAGCTTTGAGCGTCTGGAAAAGTGCAGATAAATCCAATCCATTATTGTTATTCATTATACAACCTTAAAAACTGGGGTTCCTATGACCTGTTATGGTTACGTTTTAAAGTCCATATGGAATGGCTGTGTCACAGAGGCAGGGCGGTCATCTCTGATTGGAAGATTGCAGGTTTGGTTTCCACCTTGCCTGACGATGTGCCTAAGTGTCCTTGAACCAGACACTGAACCCCCTTTGCCTCTGGTAGTTATAGGTTGGTGCCACCATCAGTGTATGATTGTGTGTGAATGGGACTGTGACTGTAAATGTTGCAATTGTGTTAACAGTTAGTGTACAGTGATGTAAATGATGTAACCTGTAATGGTGTAATAGTGTAATGGGCTAGTGACCAGGAGTCTAGAATTTGGACAAGGAGGGAGTGTCAGGAGACTGGAGTTGGTTTTATGAAATGAAGGAGTGGGATTGGCTGATCGCCCGATGTGACAAAAAAAGATGTCACCACCGCGGAAAATAAATGTGGTTAGCAATTTTTACAATTAAATAAATAAATAACAAACAAGGGGTAGGCAGGCAAAACAAAGCGGGAATTTCCCAACTGGGTTACATAAACTCTTCGGGCCTAAGAAGGTCATAAAGCGCTATAAAAGTAAACGCCATTTATCCTTTTTTAGAGCAGTTCTTGACCACAAAACTGGATGTTTACTACGATAAAAGACAAATGTCTTTGCATGTTTATTCATAACAAAATAAAAACATTTTCTAATTTAAAACATTAAAAATCGTGACTTGATGTTACACAGTTGCTTCTTGTTAAAGTGTTTGTCTCAGGGGTTCTGCTGGCCTGTGCGAACTCTTGACACGTAAATCACAGCAAAACTGCCACAACACTAAAAACACTGAAAAGTTACCTAATGTTCTGAATAAACATGCTTAAAAATGATGTTTAGATTTCATGTTGTTATGTTTTAATTATTTTGCATTACGATTGTTTTGAGTTTCCAGACACTGATCCTCCTGACTTTAGGTCCACACTGATCACGGAACCGCCGCACATCCGCTCTCTCCTCCAATTCACATCAGACGCACACTTTTCTGCGACGGTCAACTTCTGCTTCTGCTAGAGCTTTTTTGTTGTTTCCATCATGGGTAAGTTAACTTAAAAATACAACCCCATGTTTCTGCTAAGAAGAAGCAAGTATTTAGGCCTACACTTGTTTAATTTATCTTTTGTTCAGACACACAGAGAGAAGTGTGCTTGTGTTGTGAGTCTGTGTTTATTTTCATCTCTACAGTCTGTTTAGATACAAAAACATGATTGCATTTGTCAATTGTGGTGTTTTATTGTGTAAAATTGGTTATATTTTGAAAATAAACCAGATTTTCTCATGTATCTTGATGTAACTTCCTGTCAGAATTGACACGGATCGTTCACGGCTCGCACACAAAATAGACCAGACGTCGAAACAATCCGCTGCTTGGTTCAAGCCTTCTGCGGAGGACAAGTACATTTTATATCAGATTCTGTGTTCTCCATTCTGTGAAAGCACATCAGATTTAGCAGCAAGTCCAGGTTCTACCTTCCGCTGTGTGGTTCTAGAGTTACAGTGTGGAAAAACTCTCTAAAAGTGGAACAGAGAAAGCCTTTTCCACCTGTTTGGTGGCAGAAGGACAGGACGATGTTTGGGCCAGCATGCCCCTCACTGGAGAAAGACATCAGTCTGGGATTGAACTATTTTCTTTCAAACGACAAAACTCCAGGGTCAAGAGAAGAGACCACCTACCAAGATGTACAATGGAACGACCACTTCAAGACTTGTTGGATCATCTATCGTGTGTGCCAAACGAACTGCAGTCATTGTAAATAAAAGAACTAAATAAAAAAATGTAGAAATTCTCCTCTAACTGGAAGAATGACTCAGCAGATTTCCTTTAAGGTGCCATCCAAGAACTTCATGTTGGGTCAACAGCAAAGGCCTGATGTTTTCTTCCTCATTTTCCTCGACCCACACTCCCCTCTGCATTTCCATTTAAACTGTCTCATTTCTGATCTTGAATGAATGAATAAATGAATGAATGAATAAATGAAATGGTTTATTTCAAGGAATTAGGTCATGATACATGAAATAACATATCACTTAATGAATCACAAGTAGATCAGTTGAAAGGGAGTGGAAGGAAGCAAACTTATATAATCCCACCCCGACTCGACCATATCATTTTCTCTATATTCTCATTAAAAAAGACAATTAGTCATCTTAAACAGTTCTCCGTATCTTCACTGGTGTGACTTTCCTTTGCTTTGATCTTCTTCATCTTAGCTGTTGTTGCAGACTCCTGTCAGGGACACCACTATCCTTTCCAGACAGGAACTTGACGTTTTCAGTAGAATCCTTCTTTTATCTGTGTGTATGTTTATTCCAAATGACCCGCCCCTCCTAGTGTCCTTCCTCGCCTGGTTCCTCTCTGGTGGGTTTTTGTTGTGTCTGATCCATCAGAAGCTCCAACAGCTGTGTGTTCCCTGCAGGCAGCCATCAGAGACAGCGTCCATATGGGAAGACTGTGCTCTGCTGGTCTCTCATTGTATTCCCCCTCCTTGTTATCATTTTTTCATTGTCTTCAGGCACTGCTTATATAGTCAGTTCTCTTTGAGTCCCTGCATGGTTTCAATAGGCTTTTTCCCAAATTAGACTGTCAGAAGCTGCATAGCCTGACTTGTTTTGGAAGAAGTGGGGGTGCTGCTGAGGGAGTTTTTTTTAGCCACTAACAGGAGCTGTCTGAAATAATCATTAGGGAATAATCTAACACTTTGGCGTCTCTGCTATTGTGTTCACAAATGCTGCTTTTACAGTATATCCTATAAAAAGATCCCTCATCGGCTCTCGGACGGTTATATTTAGAGCTACAACAAACAATTCTGTCGTTTTGTTTGGGGTTGCCAAGGTTGGAAAACTCAGCCTTGGAGGGCAGTGTTACGTCAGAGGAGCAGCTCCGGGAGGAACGATCCAGAATCCATCTCTATCTTCATCCGTAATCTCCACCCACACTTTGAATCTTCCAGCTTTCACTGCAGCTCAGACACAAAACAAAACTGTGAAGCTCTGCTTTGTCATTAATTATGCAGATAACTTTCAGAAACAAAGGAGTTTAGTCTTTTCTGTCTGAATTCATCGCATGTAAAACGCTCTCTTTTTGTTTTTGTTTTTATTCAAAGTTGTCATTAGATAATGACCTGAACAAATATAATGGATTTTTAATGGCAGGAACAATAATACGTTTTGGTAACTTTGGTCCACAGAAAGCAATATAAACTTTTAATAATTGATTAAAAATTAGAAACTTTTTTAAATGGAAATCAAAACAATAATCAGTCGATTAAATATTAGATTTTTTTTAAGAAAACAGTGAAGATTGCTGAAGCTGAACAGTTATTTTTTTGGATATCATTGTGCCTGAATATCAGGAAAATTAAAGGTTTACATTTTAGCAACGGCATGTTTCCTTCCCTTTAATGAATATCTTTTATTTTGTTGTTTTGAATCTATTATGTCTGATGACTTTTAGTGTTTTAATCAATGTTCATGTACAACTTTTATGTCGAGCACATTTTTGTTTGACAGCATGTTGAAGAAAAGTAAGCGATTGATTGATTGACATGGTATCAAAATCATCAGAAAATTCACAAGTCCTAAATATGAAAAGACAAAATGATGTCAAGGTTTGTCACAGAAATAAGATCCATTTTTTCTGTAAAGATTAAGTTTATGTCAATGCACACAGAAAAAAGTTAAAAGTAAAAGGAAAATATATATTTTTATCTGATTAGGTTAAATTCTCTTCACTGATGTTTTTTTAATTATTATATTTTGAGCCAGTTTAATGAGTAAAATCCATTTTTCCCACAGATTTAAAATCCAAACGAAGCCGTCGGAACAAACAGTGTCTGCGTCATTGTTTCCTTTTCACAGACTCAGTTTTGAGTCATTTCTGCTGCTCTCCACTCCCTAAAGCTGCAACATCCTGTTATGAAAGTTTTAATGAAAACCTTCCATCCATCCATTTTCTATATCCGTTCTTTCTGTTCGGGGTATGGGGTGGGGGGTTGGGGGGTGAAGGCGGCGTACTCCCATTGACTATAAAAACCACAACTGGACCGAGAAAATGTCTTACTTCCGGCTTGAAATTAAGTCAATTTAGTTGCCGTTTTTTTTTTGCATGTTGGAACCAGACTTTGTCATCGGTCTCAGTCAAACTGAGTCAACGTTTCTATGGCAACCTCTCACGCTAAACAGGGATGAGTTTGTAGGAGTCAGTAAGATTTATTTGGACTATTCTGAATTTATCTGTTGCTTAACAGTTGTCTGATCGGGGTGGAGTATTCCGAATGGCGTGTTGACATGACGCGTTTTTATTCTGATCAGGCGTTTATTCTGATTACTTGTGTCCATGTAAACACAGCTACTGACTTGAGCGCATTTGTTGAAGAACTTTGATACGTTAAGATTTGGATCTACAACTTTTGAGACAGTGGGCGTGGGAGTGCCACCTCTCTGTGCAGCGTGATTGGATGCAGATGTTTAAAAGCATCCAGAGTGCCGTAATCATAGAGACATCTTGCTCCTAGGAGCAACACGGTCTTTTTACCGTGATGTTTTATGTTATTTACATAATGATGCAACTAAAATAAATAAATGACAAAAAGATCAAAACAAACAAATTCTCTTTCATTGGGAAACATGCAAAAACGCTGGAGAGTTGCTGAGTGCAGAGGCGGGAGAGTTCACTCATACGGCGCTTGTTGGAAGGCCACACCCCTAGTAACCCTTGTGCTATCCTCGGGATGTTTACATTAAATGTGGGGTCATCTGGACCCCACAAGTCAGTGTACTGAACTTTTCTTTGTTTTCAAGGACTTTTTACCTTCATTGGTATCCATGACAGACATGACATCCTGTCCACCTTTGTAACGGGAGGGATCACACATCAATGTAACGGTCGGGTCATCTGGACCCCATAAGAGAGCACGAGGGGTTAGAAGTGGGATACACAAAATTTTGTCAGAGGTTTTAAACTTTGGACATGTGGACAAGCAGGCTCCACCTACTTTTATTGAAGCATCTAATTGGTCAGTTTTTAACTTGAATAAATTGAACCACAGAAAAATAAGAAAAAAAATCAAGATGATCAAAAACATGTTAAAAAAAAACTTATCAGAGCAGGATTGCTTATTCTGACACATAGAATGATTAAGTAACAGCTGTTTATTTCTCTATAGATGTCTGTAAGATTGTAGGTTTTTGGAGACAGCAGATACTTGTTGTTTGGAACGCCAGGGGCGAGGGGTCATTCAGTCCAGTTCTCATATACAGACAATGGGGCCACCCAGTTCCCAATACATGTCTCAATGACTCTATAAATAAAATTCTAAAGCACTTCAATTGTATTTGCACTTAATGTAGAGAATGGTTTCTAACACTCAAGGTGTCAGTTTCATTTAATCATCCAGGAGACGTTCTTCCTCCAAAGTGGACAACATAAGGGAGATCCATAAAGCAGAGGTGGAGGTTAATGTATAGAAGAGCGGACATGAAAAGTGTGAAATATGAAGTGGGTTGGTGGTCCTGGTCGTCTCACAACTGCAACTTTAACATTTTGAGATGTTGGGTGGCTTAAGTCCTCACATCAGTAAAGTGAATTTAATTTTGGGAATCTATTGTTTGTGTAACAAACGAACAGACATTTTAGAGACAAATCCAGTGTTGTTTGTGTCCAAAGTTCCTACAAAAGAAAATAAAAAAGGAACCTAAGATGTTATTTAAATGAAGCTACAGTCTACCAGCAGTAATGATAAGAGTTTCAAGTGATGAGACCTTTGCTCCAAAAACCATCCGCTTGTAGATTTCCAAATCCCACCTTAATATCTACAGGAAAAACTTCAAGGCAATAAAAAAAAACCTTCTGTGGAGGAGAAAAAAAGATTTACTTCATTAAAGAATACAGTATGGACACCTCAGACAGCTACACAATGTCTCCACAAAGGGTTACGCAACAACAACAGAGGAACAATCCTTTGTTCTCACTTCTTCCTGTCTTTCAACCACAGAAACTGTTTCCTGCAAAAACATCAAAAGATTTAATAATTAAATCAGAAAATACTGTGTTTTTTACAGCTGGATTCATCCGTTAAAACCTTTCCAGTGCGTAACCTGTAACTGACGGGCTTTTCTCACCTCCCACAATGGAAAGTTTAATGAGACATTCTGACAAGAGATAATTAATCACATGGAAGTTATGGCCGGTTTGTGTTTATGTTTACAATCTTTATACTAAGGAAATGGAAAAATTATATGCTAAAGGAAAGAGAAGAAAAACATGTATTTTATTAGCTTTATTCACACTCACTGGCTACTTTTTTAGGTCCATCTTCCTAGTACCGGGTTGGACCTCCTTTTGCCCTCAGAACTACCTTAATCTTTGGTGACATAGATTCAACAAAGTTCTGGAAACATTCCTTAGAGAGTTTGGTCCATATTGACATGACAGCATCACAGTTGCTGCAGATTTGACGGCTGAACATCCATGATGCCGATCTCCCGTTCCTCCACGTCCCAAAGGTTCTATTGGGTTCTGGTGACTGTGGAGGTCATTAGAGTCCAGTGAATTCATTATCATGTTCTAGAAACTGATCTGAGATGATTCAAGCTTTATGACATGCTGGAAGTAGCATCTGAAGATGGTACATGGTGGTCATAAAGGGATGGACATGTTCAGTAACAATTCTCAGGTAGGCTATGGTGTTGGAACCATGATCAATTGGTACTGAGGTGCCCAACGTGTGCCAACAAAATATCCCCACACCATGACACCACCACCACCAGCCTGAACCAAAGATACAAGGCAGGATCCATGCTTTCATGTCAAATTCTGACCCTGCCATCTGAATCTCACAGCAGAAACATTTTTCCATCTTCTATTGTCCAATTTTGGTGAGTGTGTGTGAATTGTAGCCTCAGTTTCTTGTTCTTAGCTGACAGGAGTGATACCTGGTGTGTTCTTCTGCTGCTGCAGTCCATCTGTTTCAAGGTTGGACGTGTTGTATGTTCAGAGATGCTCTTCTGAAGACTTCGATTGTATCCAGTGGTTATTTGAGTCCTGTTCTCTTTCTGTCAGCTGGAACCAGTCTGTCCATTCTCATCTGACCGCTAACATCAACAAGGCATTTCCATCCACAGAACTGCTGCTCACTGGATATTCTTCTTTTCCTCTCAGTTTTTCCCTTCAGGGGTCACCACAGCGAATCAGTTTCCTCCATCTAAGCCTGTCTTCAGCATCCTCCACTCTAACACCAGCCACCTTCATGTCTTCATTCACTGCATCCATAAACCTCCTCTTTGGTCTTCCTCTAGACCTCTAGACTCAGTCCAACTTTCCTCTTCTCTCTCTTCCTACGAACCCGCCTTCCTTCCTTCTCTCCTTCTTTAGTCAACTGCTGCTCATTGCATATTTTATCTTTTTCTGACCATTCTCTGTAAATTCTAGAGATGGTTGTGGGTGAAAATCCCTGTAGATTTAGAAATCCTCAGACCAGCTCGTCTGGCACCAACAACCATGCCACGTTCAGTCACTTCAGTCTCCTTTCCTCCTCATTCTGATGCTTGCATTAAACTCCAGCAGATCGATGTGACCATGTCCACATGCCTAAACTTATTGAGTTGCTGCCATGTGATTGGTTGATTAGAAATTTGATAAATAGTTGGATAGGTGTACCCTAATAAAGTGACCAGTGAGGACATCTCATTGCTGTAAGCAGATTTTCTCTTGCACCCCCCTTCATCGTCCCTGTTGCTGTCTCGGTTTGTTTTCTGCTTTTCCGGTTCCATTAAGGTTCATTTCAGTGCTTCATTCTAATCTAAAAAGAGCTCATTTCCATATTTTTTTTTCCTTTTTTCCAAAGTGCGTGACTACATTGAGCTGATTAATAGACGTCGTTAGATTATATGAACATGAAAATGAAAAAAAGTAACTTTTTTCATAAAAACTTTCATAGAATCTGTTATAATTTCGTATTTAAAAGTGAGCTGCTTTCACAAATTGATTCGCCGTTTGCACAACTTACATGTGTTATTCCTGGCAAAGCAAATACATGTGTTTAAGTACGAGTATGCTGCTAAACTAACTTCTCTTGAGCACTTAATGAGCAGCCATTTGTCTTTACTGCACAGTTTCCATGGTGTTCAGAATGACCTTATAAATCCTGGTGGAGGAAGAAATAAATGCTGCACCCACTAAGAGTCTCTCTTCTGCTACTATTGATGCCGAGGGCTGCAACATCCACAAATCTGGAAGGATTCGTACTCCTGCATGCAGCTCAAAGTAATCAACTTCTCTCTTCTTCTCTGCCTCCATAGAGGTAGGCTGAAGTGTATCTTTGTTTCTATGGTAACCTTTTAGTTTCTTCCCTATCATTCTAAATTCTCCTTTTTCCTAGTAAAAAAAAAAAATCACCAATACATAGTCGTGATGCTTTTCTCAGACTTGTAAACAAACAGGTGAGAATCAACAGAAGGAGGAACGCTGATGTGGCGAACAGCGTTCCTACCTTCACCTCTGGTCAGGAGCAACAGTGGGTGGCAAAGAAAAGAGTGAGGCACAGACAGTTGCAGCTGAAATGAGCTTCCTTCTCCAGCTGGCTGGATTCTCTGGGAGAAAAATGCTTTTTCTTTAAATCAGGAGGAACCAGAGGAAGTTCTCTTGACACCTCTAGAAATACATTAATAACATTTGTATCAGTAGACTAGAATATTCTGATTTCAAAAGTCCTTTTCTAACAAATAAAGCTTTAAAGCTTCAGTGTACGTATGTAAAATGTGTCAAAGAGTTGACGTATTCTTTTCCTTGTTTACCGGTGAGCCGTCCGGCTATCCGATGATAAAGCTCAGAGTTTGCTGCTGTCCACTTCAGCTGCTTTCAAACTAGGACAGTCCTGTAGACTTCGTTCCCATGGATGGTTAAAACCGTTTGGTTTGGTTTGCTTTCACACAGAGGCCAAATAAAGAACATAGCTGAACAATATGTCAAGAGAAGTAAGTCACAGGTTGACTGTATTGACTGTATATGAGAACTAAACTGACTGGTGTTCAAAACACAAAGTGCCTACTGACTCCAAGAAGCCAAAATTCACAAACATCCATAGAAAAACAAACAACTATTACTCAGTCATTCTGTTTTAGTTTTATGTCTCAGTTGGTTGGGTGAGTTGGGGCGGGCAATGAACTTAATCTTGTGAGAGTTCTTAGGCAAGACCTTTCACTGCCTAACAGTAGCTGTGTTTCCATTACAAATGTGCACAAAAGTTTATCAAATGTTGAAAAAAAATCAATTTCACAGTTACACTGTTTCCATCAAATCCTTTCCTTCATCTTCCTAATCATTTTGTCCCTTTTGGGGTCATGAGGTTGCTGGAGCCTGACCCGGCTACTGATAGATGAAGACTGGATACACTCCAGACAAGTCCCCAGTCTGTCGCAGGGCCTTAATCACATACCCATTCACTCTCACATTCACACCTAGGGACAATTTAGAGTGATCAATGAACCTATGAAGCATGTTTTTGGACAGTGGGAGGAAGCTGGAGTCCCTGGAGAAAACCCACGCATGCACGGGGAGAACATGCAAACTCCACACAGAAAGGTCCCAGTTGGTGGTTCTGTTTCAGGTCCCCCAGCTGGGATTATGACTCAGGTCATTTCTGAGAGGCAACAGCCCTAACCACTGTGCCACCATGTAGCCATCAAATTCTAATTATGTGAATGAACACAAACCAACTGATGTGATAAGTCATTCAAAACCACAGCAATGGATGAGAACAAGTATTATTTAAGTTGATTCACAAAAAGGGAGCATTTAGATAACATCACATGACTAGGGTTGGGCACCAAATATCAGTTCCAAGTAGGAACCGTTCTGATTTACGCAGTTCTAGCTGCTGCAAACTGTGCCGCGTTTCGGTGCTTAGTTTCATTGAAGGTCTATTCGTCTTTGGACACGTCAATCACTTCTACTCTCTTGAGTACTTTGAAGTTCTATCCAATCCTTCTGCCTTTCCTGTGATAGTGGTCGAGTTCATTTAAGACTGGTGACTGGACGAGCACACGCAGCGCTCGAATGTCAGGCTGCATTTCAAAGCAAGTCACAGAACTTTGACAGGTTGTTGTGTCACATCAGCTAATCAGAAACTCAGCTTTGGGCACGTGACGTTTGCAGTGACCCGATCTGCAGGTAAAATACGAATCCAATACGAGCGTTTCTGTCCTGTCACAGTGCGGTGGTTTTTTGGATGCAGACGGCCTCCCAGACTTCAGCGGAGCTCGCCCGCTCCACATGCCAGGAGAGAGACTACCGCTGCAGAGAGTGTGGGCAGCCTGCTCCGGTCTCCTGAACTGTAATACTTTACTTATTTTCGTGGAGACAATAACAAAAAAGGTCCCATATTTTTCCCCCCTCTCGGGTTAATACGGGACAGCCTTTAAACTCAGTCACAGAGACACAGAAACACTGCGAAAGCGGCTGTCATCCAACCTTTGGCTTGAGAGTAATGATGCTCTACAGGCACTAAGGTCTTGATTGTCTGTAAAACATGTAAATTGGTGTGAATGATAGCGTAAATAAATTTGAATGTGAAGGTCATTATTCATTAGAATTGTACTGGAACATCTGGAACAGAATTGTTTGAGAACAACAGTAGGGTTGCTGAAATGCTGTTCATGGGGAAAAAACATTAAAAATAGGAAATAAAAAGCTTTTGAAAGCATTTAAACATCTGTGTTTCAAAAATATCTTGCAACGTTTTACAATTTTACAGTCTATATTGACCATGATCAGATTTTTTGAATTTCCTAACCTTAAAATCAGAAATCATCTGTCAGATCCCATCTGCAAAGTTTTCCTCCTTTTTTTACCGACTGTGTTTGCATTTAATTTCACAGGACTTTAAAATACTGGTAGTCAACCCCCGCTTCCGTAAGAAACTCAGAGTGCAAATATCTTAGATTACACTTCTACTAGCTCTCCTTAAAAAAAGTCCATCCATCCATTTTCTAGCTCCAGTTTGGGGTCACGGGGACGCTGGAGCCAGCGTTGGGCGAAGGCGGGCCTCACCCTGGACTGTTCCGCTTAAAGAATGTTCTGCACTGAATAAACATCTCATAAAGACATTGATTTCCATTCACTCAGGCTGAAGCACAGCCGCCTGTTCTGTTAATATCACAGCGCATTTGTCTGGATGCTGCTCTTGCGTTAGCGTCACATCGACTTAGTCTGAAGACCTCTGTCCCTCATTTATGTATAATGAACTCCTCTGTGTGTGGACAAACAAAGCCAGATAAATTGCCTTCATAATAAAATGTAGCTTGCGTCCTCTCTGACTTCACATCGCTCCCCGACCGCCAGCATTTCTCCATACACGATGTTATCTAACACTGCAGGCATGTAGTAAAAATAGGGAGCTGAGTTCAGAAAGAACGCACACGTTCCACCCTTGTTAGAAATGAAAAGAAACCCGCCCGGTTCAAGCTATCTGTGGATGACAATGCATCAAAAATGGATGTTTTTGCCTTTTTTGTCCAACATCACACTTTTTTCATCACACTTTGTGCAGCACAATAAACACAGAATGCTACTTCATAAACAGGAGCGCGGGGTGAAGGTGGCTTCTCCCACTTTGATCTAACAATGTGAAAGAAGCAGCTATTTAAACTGGGTGAGTCATTTCTTTGGTGAGAAGGCTCCTATAATGTTGTTCTCACAGCAGCTAACGGTAAATATGGAACAAGACAAAGGGGAAATCACTGTGCTCTTTTGGGCTAACAAATTATTTATGTGCATAATCTCTATTGGAACACCTGAAGAAACCCACAGAAACGTCATAGCAGAACAATGAAAAGGATGTTAGGAACTCACGATAGTGTCCTCTCCAGTCTTCCTCCAGTGGAGCCAATTATTTCTCCAAGTGTGCAAAAGGTCTGGCCGAGAAAGTCCTTAAAATGATGGGAAAGTAGAGTATTACTTGCAAGATAATTAGGGGCATTTTTAAAAGGTATCTGGGGCCCCAGGAAAAACTGGGTCTGTGGGCCCCCTGAGTCCAACTGGTGAGCATCCCCACTATGTTTCATCCAAAGGTCTGGTTCCTAACCAAACTCTGAACCAGTCTCTTTAAGATTTTAATCAAATAGTCTTATGGAGTGGAATAAAACAACAAAATACATTTTAGATTTACACATAAAGCACTAAAACACATCAGACAATTTGCATAAACATCTACAACATCAGAAGGAAGTGTGATTTTTCTAAATACTTTTACATTTTATAAAGAGTTTTTGCTCATTTTTCATCTTTTTGAGGACAGAATATTGAACAGAAAAAAAACATTCAAGACAAATACATTGGCAAGAAGAGTTAAAAAAACAAGAAATAAATTCAACAATAATTACCATGACTTATGATTACCAGACTCAACTTTTTCAAAATTTTACATGTTGGACATGAATATGTTTGGAATGACCTCTGCCTTGTTGATCCAAAATAATATAGTGTAAAAATAAGACAGCAAGCTCTCTGTCGCCTTTCATTAAGTCAGCATCTCCTTAAAACACATGTCAGAGTCAAGGCCCGGGGGCCAGATCCGGCCCTCCTGGTAATTCTATCCGGCCCTCCAGATCTTTTTATTTTATTATTATTATTGGCCCGATGTTATCTTGCACTTATTTCTAATTTGAATAATTTTGACAAAATATATTTTTATAGAGAGTAAAACATTGAAAGTTATTTAAGATTTAAGTTGATTTATTCTGGAATAATATTCCTGTTTTTTTACTATTCATATTTATGTTAAAAAGTTATGGTTTTAAAGTTTCAAAAATTGGAATTCTTCTAGCTTTTTGGACTATTTTGGCATTTACTAAGATTTTTAGGCTATTTTGGGTTAGGCTATTATTTCAGCTACATGCTAGCTTTTTTGTCTAATTTTGGCTTTTATGTTTTACTTTTTGGGAGCTGTTTGGAGTTAGGCTACTATTAACAAGCCAGCTGTTTTGGCTAATTTAGGCTATTTTCAGTTTTTTAGGATATTTTGAAGTTTAGCTATTTTTTCAGCTATTGTACATGCTAGCTGTTTTGGCTAACCTAAGTTTTTCGTCTGTTTTTTAGGCTAATTTGACATAGCTAATATTTTAGCTAGCTATCAGCTTCAGCATTTTCAGCAGCCAAATTCAGCTTACCGCATTCTCTGGTGATGCAATATATCTAGTTCATAATTATGTTAAAACATTTTAAAGTTTTAAAAATTTAGTTTTAATGATCAATAAATGTGTATCCTGTTCGGCTCGCAACCTAAGGTATGTTTTGGATTTTGTCCCTTTGTGTGATTGAGTTTGACTCCACTGCCTTAAAAAAATAGAGCAAACCTTTGTGCAAAATTCTGACAGTTTACACCTGACAGAGACAGAAGTTTCATGTTTGAGAAACCACATGAGTAAATTCATCTGTTGCCATACATTCCTAACAGTTTTTGCATTCTGACAGAAACCCATTTTTCATTTTCATCAAATAAAAAAAAAACTAAAATCGATTTCTTGAACTATTTTTTCTCTTTTACACCCCTTTAGTTAAGCCTTAGTCACACCTGTCCTTAAGGGTGAATACAGACTGTCTGCAGGTAGGAAATGAATAAACCAGTAATAACCATGCAGGTGGTCCACTCGGTGACACTAGAGCGAAAATATTTGTTTACATTTGTTTCTATTGCAGGCGACTGGTCAAAGCCAAAACACTAATTTAACCAATACAACTCTGCAAACAGCGCAAAGAGCACATTAGCGCTGTTAAAGTGGTGCACGCTCCTTGGCGGGTTCTGACTATAGAGCACAGGTGTCCACAGTCAGGCCTTGAGGGCCGGACTCCTGCTGGTTCTCCAGAAATCCTGCTTTATCTGCTGCTGGAAAACATGGAGGACACCGGCCCTCAAGGCCTGACTTTCGACAACCCTGCTATAGGAACAAGGACATGAGAGTGCAGATTGTGTGCACACCCTATGCGTGCAGCAATCATGCGTGCTCATTAGGGGCCAGTACTGACACCTTACTAGCATCTACAGTAGACTGCGGCATAAAAGGACTGTATGATAGCGACATCCAAAACATCTAGAGACGTTACACTAGAATGTCACCATTGTCCAAGATACATAAAGCGCGGCGCCATATTGGACATATCAGTTAACAATGACATACGGCTCAGCAGATACAGTAAAATGACCACAAAATGTCTAATTTTTGTCCAATTTTAAAAGAAAAAAACTCTGATCATCACAAAATAAAACCCAGGCTGTGGTAATATTTTTTGTACAAAGTGCAATAGATGAAGAACATTTTTCTATAAATAAATATGTTATTATATAGGAAACCCAATGCATACCTGATGCATGGTTGTGTTTTTATTCTAATCCAAACAAAGACTCATTTACACAAACTGTTAGACTCCTAGGTCCATGTTTATAAACGGTTTGGTGCGTGACCGTCATCACTGCCGACCGCCTGCGCCTGTTGTCCTTAGCGAGGGCAGTATAATGCGCAGACTGGGAACAATGTAGCCTGATCAACAGTAGTGGTGGTCACAAACGGGACTGGGGGCATAGGGACCACTTCAGTCTACGTCCCAGGTCCCATGTAAACTACATGGTGTACTCGGCTTATCGAGTCGTAACTGGTAGCGCCGCGGGGCAAATGCACAAGTGGATCCCACCCAGCCTCTATCAGAAGGACTCAGGCACCCACGCAACACCGGCCAGGTGGTTTTCCGGACGCCACACATTCCTGTCCGCCCGCCAGATGGCGATTTGGCGCTGTGCTCTTCCCTCTTCGCTCCCCGCTACTAAGGAAATCCTGGTTAGTTTATTTTCTTCCACTTAGTAATCTAATTACCAGCGGGTTGTCTGGTCTGATCTGAGGTCAAACCCACATACAAATACCATGATCTTCCTCCATAAATCAAAAAAAGATCTGTGATCCTGCCAGAAAACATAGAAGTAGAGCAAAGTCTAAAGCTACCACTGACTTTGAATAGGCCACAAGATCAGCCTAAAGGTTCACTTTTGAGAGTAAACTCACTCAGATCTTCCTAAAATGTTTTCTAGAGGTTCTCCTTTATCAGTTGACAGTAATAATTTACCTGTGAAAAGTCACATTCTTGTTTTTCGAGTTCTATTTGTACAGTTGTAGCACAGCAGTTAACAGGAATCTCGACATATCCAATATGGCGTCCAACTTTAGATATGCAACAAGCTAGTGTAGCACCTGTAGTCTATACAGCTCATTAGCATCACCTGTACGAAATGCGAGCAACTTTCACTAGCCTTATGAACACTTCATAATACATGTAACGTACCCACGACAATGGTACGTTCCATTTCATCACATCTTTTAAGGTGGGTGAACAAGCCTCAAGGGAACTGCAAGACAACCCAAAAACCTGTGCAGGTCAAGGCTTTAAGTAGGTGCAACCCGTTTTTTTTTTTTTTTTGCAAATTTTTACACGCAAACCTTCAACAAATGAAGGCCTAAGAACCAGACTTTCCCTGCGTTAGCGTCACACATGATGTGCTCACTAAAAGACATGAACAAGCGTAAAATTGATGGTGATGGTAGCACAGATACTGAAGTCATTAAAGTTCAATCTCATCTCACTGAAGTGCCATCTTAAATTAAACATTAATTCTGCATACTGATTCCAGCATTTACATAAGCATACATGAACCAAACTGGGTCAAGCTTAAGAAGTCATAAAGAGCTGCATAATTTAGCTATTGTGAGAAACAAGTTGCATTGGAATCGAATGTCATTAGAGCAGATCGCTCAGGACTTTCCCAAAGAGGAGACTTTGTCGTTTCAGAAACAAACACACCAAACATAAAAGGCAGAGATGACACGGCATAATAAAACACAAGACAGGAGCAGAGGGCTGGTGGGGGGGTGGAGGTGCCCTGACGGGGACATGTGTGTGGCCCCCGCTAAAACCCTGACATGAACAATCTGCTGTAGTGAAACATCAACAGCTGCCTGTGCTTTGAAGTGGAGAAAACAAAAAGAGATGGCTTTCCAGCTGCTACCTTCTGATGAAATCATTGGATAAAGTGGGAGAAAAATTCAATAAAATCACAACGAATGAAGCAGAGCACTAAATTACAAGTTTTGTCTGGGGACACCTCGGTTTACGGGAAAATGAAAAGTGCAATGAACAAAAGCATAATACCAGGACTCAGGAGGCCAGAAATCTGCAAGTGAAAGCACTCACCTTCTGCTCTCCAAGATGATTGATTTTACAGGGAGAGAAAAGAATAAAAGACATTGTCAGAGGAGAATCTTACCAACATCTACGGTTCTTACTTGAGGTTCAAGAGCTTTAACATCAAGAATCGCTAAAAATAGTTGTGCGTCGAAACTGTCATTTAAAGGAGGCAGAATGTACTTACATGCTTGGAAATGTTGCAGCTTCTGGAGTCCACATTGTACCTGCATCAGGAAACATAGATATGAATCCGCTGATAGAAAAACAAAAAAAGGAAATCCAACACAAAATGAACACAAAATATTTTTTTCCCCCCCATTTAGCTGTTTTTTTATTTGATTGACCAGACAGCTCCGTTAGGCTCAGCACATTTTCACTTTAAAACTCTTATGTCACTTTTTGTTCGTCCATTTCTACATTTTTTAATTAAGCCTGAAATGTGTTTAAAAGTGTAATTAAAGTCTAAAGTTTTTGATCTTGAGTCTGAGGCTACATTTTAATGTGCAATCCAATACAAGAGTGAAGTCTGAATCAACAGTTGAGTCCAGTCAAGGTCATGTCTTTAGTGTGATTCCAAGTTACTGGAGTTATTTGGAGTTTGAGGTAGTGGAAACTGCACGATTAGTCCAAGTTAAATCTGTGTTTGATATGTCAAAAATGAAATTAAAAAATTCAGTTGGAGTTGGAGGGTGATTTGAAAAATGCAACAAAAAAAGGGGGCTGGCTGAGTGGAGGGGTGTGGTTTGGATCTGAGATTGACAGTGAGCTTAGCTTCAGGTAACGTAGTCTCTCTGGGTTTTTAATATGGAGAATGGTACCGAGCAAAGTGATGTCAGTATCTCCACTGAACTTCCTGTGGGGGGTGAATATATTTCTCCTCCACCTTCTCCTAAGGCAGGTGCTCATGGTTTAGACTGGAGGGGACTCGAGTCTGAGGGGTAAAATGACGCTAGCATCATAAGCTAACGTATTACGAAAAAAAATCCTGAGTAACATTCATTGTAAATCCATTACCATGACGGTGCTTGCTGGATTCAATGCCAAATGCACTAAAACCCGGTTGACTAACTTCCACGTCCAGTGGAAGTTGTACAAGCCAGTAGATTTTTGACAAAACACCTACGCCCCATGCTAAAGTTAACATGAGAACGACCGACTGTTACAGAACCAAAGATGGGCGGGGCTTTTATACTGGAACTGTAGAACATGATGGCGTGAAACTTCTGAAATGACATGGAACTTAAACCAGTTGACCAATCACAAAATTAAACTGTAATTCCTCATTTCAGCCTTTAGGGGGCAGCATACTGACGGTTTTAGAATATAATCTTAGGAATTAAACAAGTTTATTATAAAGTGTAAAAAAGTTGGCAACAATCAACAGACAGGAGCATTAAAGTCCCATTTCTAGAGGTCAACAGACGAAAGAAGTTGATTAGGGTTTGGTTACCCTTTAAGTCTGACGTGAGAGCCCCACATAAACCTCAAGGATTACATTCAGTAGGAACCATTGACTGTAGGGTAAATGGTGTATACTTGTATAGCGCTTTCTACCCTCCTTCGAGGGCCCAAAGCGCTTCACAGTCACAGACCCATTCACACATTCACACGCACATTCACACACTGGTGGTGGCTCCACTGCAGAACACTGGCGCCAACCTCCCACCAGAGGCAATTCGGGGTTCAGTGTCTTGCCCAAGGACACTTCGACACATGGGCGAGCAAGGCGGGAATCAAACCCGTAATCTTCCAATCAGGAGTCAACCGCCCTACCACTGCACCACAGCCGCCCCACTGATTTGGACTAGGTGACCCCTCCCCCCTTACATGCTGGCTCCAAAAAGCCAAAATTCTAAAGACTTCTTAAAGTTAAAGTTCCATTAGTCGTCACACACCTCGGTGTGTGAAATTTGTTCTCCACCTTTGACCCATCGTCTGGGGGAGCGGTGAACAGGCGTTGCCAGGAACCATTTGGTGGTTTAACCCCCCAATCCAACCCCTTTTTGCAAAGTGTCAAATAGGGAGGCACTGGGTCCCCTTTAAGAGTCGGCCAGGAATTGAACTCACGACCTTCCAGTCTCGGGGCGGACACTCTACCACAGGGCCACTGAGACTACTATAGAAAAATAAACAGCTATAACCATTCTTTTTCTAATAACTTCTTTTTTTTTACATGTTCTTGATAATCCTCTTTATTTCATGATATTTTTTCCTGTAATGAAAGTTATTGAAGTTATAAACTGACCAATCAGAAGCCTCAATAAAAGTAGGCGGTGCCTGATGGCCATCACATCCAATGTTTAGAGCTTTTGACAGATGTATTGTGACCTGCTTTCAAGTGGTAGGGGTGTGGCCTTTTAAAAAGCTCTCTCCTGATTGGTGAGAATGGTCGCCATAGAAATGTGAACTCAGACCGACTCGACCAATCACTGTCTATAAACTGCGTTTGGATCATAATAAAATGGCAACTCATTGGAGCTGGAGGTAAATAATTTTCTGTGGGTGATGTCTGACTCAAACACAATCGAAGCAAGTGACCTCATCACTTCATGCATTGTGGGAAAACTGTAACCAGCATCAGCTGGTTATCTTTGTGGACAAAGAGGTGAAACAGCCAACCAGCATCCAGGAAACAAAATGAAAATGTTTGTTAATTAAAAACATGTATTTGACTCCATCCATTTGGAGGAAATCTGTTTTAGAAAAGTGGATGCAAGAAAAACTAATTGTTCTTAAATGAGAACACATCCGGGTGAGACCTACTCATTACCTTTTGGCAAATTTCGGTGTGATTCGATCATCATTGAGCATCAGTGAAACAAACAGACAATAATAGCCGTCTTAGAAAAGCTTTAAACCCAGTCACTAGGTTGTGAGGAGAATGAGTCATTTCCTGGCTGGATTTTAATGAATGCTTTTTGGTCTGTTTGTGGAACTTTGTGTTTTCTTTTAACCTTACTACATCATTTTTACCGCCCTCTGGCTCCTGTGAACATTTGGATCTGGAGCGGGGACTTAAGAAAACACTTGTTGAGCTTCTTTATGGTTCGATTTTCTTTTTCCATGGAATATATTTTTCTCTAATAATAGATTTTAGACAGTCAAATTTATACATTGAAAAATAAAATGTAGTAAAAGTGAGACATGAATGTATTTTTCTTCAGTTTTAAAATATGATTTGATCTCTGTTTAGATGTCAGATAATCCAGCGGACACAGGAAGGATCAACACAAAGTGGATAAACAGATGTATGATGCTCTGATGTTTCACGGTGAACTTTGTTTGTGTGGAGCTAAAATAACTTTATACATCTTGATGTCAAAGTTTAGAAAAAAAACGATTACTTACACGTCAAACCTTAGATTCTGCTTCTCTTCAAAGAAGAAATCCAGCACAAATTTTCGGACAAAGTCTGGATTGCGAGTGTTATCGATCACCTCCGTCCGGCCAAACTAGGAAAACAACATCAAACATATTAGAAGTCATAGCAGCAATGATGCTGAATACCAAAAAGCTGTTTTTGACTGACGATTCACTCTTGAAAAATCAAAACCCCTCAAATAGTGATCTCTTCGTCATATTTTGGCTGCATCAGATCAGTTGTGCATCCCCAGAGATGGAGGGCAACATTAAGCAGCGCTCAAACTTGTGTGTGCAGCGAGGCCGGCCCGTCCCCGGAGCCGGGGCGTCTTTCTATCACCCTGACAATCACACGAGTAATCCCCCCAGCGGAGCTCCGGCTTCGCCTCCGTGGCCCGGCCTGACAGCATCACGTAATGAGCTATTGATTTTGGAGCAGACTCACCTCAGCCTCAACACCTCGGCTCATGTCTTTAGCGCCTCGCGCACACAATTCAGCCTATCAAGCTGCTCCCCAGCCAATGCCTTCCCCACACCTCACAGAGGAGAGTGCTGGACTCCAGGATGCCTGCTGTTAGGATCCAGCAGGACATTCCTGTGGTGATTCCTTAAAACACTCCTGTTTTCAAATAAAAGCTCACGCTGTATTCCAAAGAAAACAGTAAAAAAGAGTCCAAATCCAGAGTGAAGTCTTCTTGTTTGTGGGGAAACAGCAAAACTAAACTAGAAAAGTTGCATTACCTGCTCTAATGCTAGTGGGAATGTCTTTTACTGAAAGTAGTCGTGGAGGATGCTGAAGCTTTTTGCTAAAAAAAAAAAAAAAAAAAATGGTGACGCAATTTACTGTAATTGCTGAAGGGATTTGCTGAAAATACGAAAGCTATTTGCAAAATGTTGAATTTGCTAATAGACTGGAAATTTGTTAAAGAACTATGGAAGAGCGCTGAAGATGACCTAAATTTCTGAAAAAATTGTAGTAAAATTGGTTAAAAATTCCTAATTCCTGCCAATTTTGCAAAAATATTTAGTGTGTTGCCTAAATATGAGCTAAACTCCAAATTAGCCCCAAAAAACCTTAGTGGATGGCAAATTAGCCCAAAAAGCTAGCCCGTCAATTAAATACTACCTAAACTATAAATATCCTAAAACGCCTTAGTAAATTAAATTAGTCAAAAACCTTAGCATGTTCCTAAATTAAAAGCTAAACTCTAAATTAGCCTAAAAAAACCTCAGTAGATAACAAATTATCTAAAGATGTTGGTATGTTGCAAAAATATCAGCTAAGCTCCAAATTAGCCAAAAAAAGCTAGCTTGTTGCTTTAATACTAGCTAAACTCAAACATAGCCTAAAATTCCTCAGTAGATTAAATTAGTCAAAAACGTTAGCATGTTGCTAAATTAAAAGCTAAACTTTAAATTAGCCCCAAAAAATCCCAGTAGATAACACTGTAGTGTAAATGTTTACTAAGCAATCACATAATGACATAAAAACTGTGGATGCTAGGTAAAAATAAAGGCAGGAACTGCTCTTTGAAATCTTCTCTGGACCGGAAGAATGTATTCTTAGGAAACTGAAAGGAACCAGCACAAGAAGAAAGCACAAGAGTTTGAGTTTACAGAAGGGTTTACATACACTGATTAAAAGCATAACTTTGTTTGAACTCAAAAGTTCTTCTTTTTTTAAACAGAGAGATAATTAGGGAGTAATTTGGCTGAGCATGAGTCCCTCTACTTCAGAGGATGTATCTGGTAATCATGAACACAACACTAAAAGAGAATTCTTTGATTATACACCTAGGAACTAGCGTGTAATGAGAAGGGAAGCAGACCTAAACAACAGCCCTGCGGGACTCCCCCATTTGTGGTTTTTACTTTGTTTTTTGACCGTTGTTGAAAGTGTAATTGTGCAAAATTAGACCCATTTGGAAAATTTCTAAATAGCCAAATTGTTTGTACTTTAAGATGGCTAAAATCTCATCAAATCAAACTTGATTTATAAAGAGCATTTTATTGATCTGTATCAAAAAACATGTTCAGCTTAAAAAAGAAAACAACGAATACCTTCATAAAACAAATAAATGCACAAATAAATGAATGAAATGTAAAACACACAATGCCTCCCCCCACCCCCATCCACACAACACAATGACCTCTGCATAAGATCTAAGGTAGAAATCTGTCCTGATAATGGAACAGGGGAATTATATTTTGGGGACCTGCACACCCACAAACACACACATTTTCATAAAGAGGATGCAATAAAAAAAAAACAAGTTAAAAAATATACATGAATACGTAAAATAATATAAAAATCCAATTATATATATCCACGTTTAGGTTAAAAAATAGGTCTGAGGATCCTCATGCCTCTAAACTTTCCTTGACCCTCATATCAACTTCATAGTTCAGACTTTTCATCTGTGGATGTTGATTTTTTTTTTATTATTTTGTCTTGTATCGTCCACAATTTGTGCTTGAAATAAGCCAAATCAATCAATAACTTTGCTGAAACACATGCAGATATGTTTCTGTAACTAGTTCTGAGCTGCTGCTTGTTTGTGTTAGATTAACTTTTGGAAAAATGATTTGAAAAAATGTGTTAAAAAATCTAAAAAGTTATTTAGATTTAATAAACAAACTGGATCTTTGGAAATAAATGCCCACTCAAAAAGTCATGATCTAGAGCACCACTCGTGTGAATTTATTCATCACAATGACTCCAGAACTCATTTAATCATAGTGATGCATGGATGGAAGAAACATATGAATTGATAAAGTATCAGCTTAGATGATTCAGTGAGGGATTCTCGCAGTTTTAGAATCTTTATTTAGCTAAAGGAACCTTAATGATAAAACATGTATATTTAACCTTTAATTACTCTAAAGTTTTAACTCTATTAATATTGGATGAGGAAGACATTAAAGTGTGGAGCAGCTCAGAGGCGTGCACGGACTCTCCTCCAAACACGACTCCCTGCAGCCGCCATTAGTGAGTGTGGAAGCTGCAGAGGAGCTGCGTCGTTCCAAGCTGTTGTCTGGAGAAACAGAAACGCCTGGAGCTGGAGCCCAAGGCAAAAGCAGACACAAACCGGGAGGAAGCGTTTTAGTGAGGAGAGAGGAGGACTCGAGCCTCGCCTCCACAGAAACACTCAAATAAAGTGATAGAAGCTGGAATAGTTTATCAGGAGTCTGCGCTCAGGCTCTTCCTAAAGCTGTGGTCGTAGACGGACAGCCAGGAAAGGTGAGCCAGCTGCTGTTTTGTCAACTCCCTCATGCCGCTAAGATATGCAGCAGGTCTCCTTTGCTGTCATTGTCCAGATGCACCAGCTGTCTCAGTGTTAGTCACAGACAGCAAACCCAGTAAGCATCTCTGGTTGTTGTTAAGTTGTGAGGAAACAGGAGGAAGACGGAGAGAGAAGTTGCTTCAAAGCTTTCTCCTCTCAGCTTAAAGCATTCAGACCAGCATTAATGCAGGTAATGCAGCTTTACTGGACCTTTTTATTTCACTCATTTGTTTGGTTAAAGGAAATTGACTTTTTAGAGAAATTTATGAACCTAAAGTGCAGGAAAAAAATATCATAGTTTATGAATGGAGTTACAGATAAAGTTCTGATTTCATAACTTCTTCCTGGTCTGATTTCAATAACATGTTCAAAAAAACATCTAGTGTGATGCAGCTAAAACAATAATAAAACAAGAAATTTTTAAAAAGCCTCTAATGCATCTAAAATCCACATCAACAGGTGATACTTGCAATAACTCTTAGTAGTTTTGGATCTTTTTAGCTTTCCAATTTGCTGCAATGATTCATCTTTAAAATGTTTTTGTTTTTATGACAATGCTTCATAACCATCGTTTAGTTCAACACCAGCTCCTGCTTTAACGGATGTATTTAAATACATGTATATTTCAAAATCATTTCAAAATAAAACCTGAAAATATACAAAGTACTAGATTTTGTCTTTTTTATTACAAAAAACTCACAAAAATAGATTTTATGTTTTTAGAACAAAGACTAAAAGTGTAAAGATATAACACAAATGTGTAAATCTGATCCAGAAGCAAAGAGAAAGGCAAAACAATATGAAAATAAGTCATATGAAACTTCCCTAAACTAGTTAAAACCTTCCAAGGAATTGTTTCCAAAAATAGCGTCTGTCGTCCTGGACTGAAGGACCAGATTGTTTCTGCTTTGAGTGAAAATGTTGATCCCACTACATACTTAATAACTCAGTAAAACCTGCCGGTGAAATGAATTTTTAGCATAGTAAAAAACGTTCCCAAAAACGTGATGACATCACAGCGAGAGAAATAATCAAAAACATGAACGGAATCAAAATCTCATATGGGTTCAAAAAAATAAATTAAAAATCCACAAAAAAAACCAACTTGTCAGGATAAACAAAGGAAGTTTTAAGTTATTATGGGATGGCCAAAGGGTGAATGAGTTTACGGCCATCTTGTA
>NC_050518.1:28698680-28700014 GCF_002922805.2 Oryzias melastigma
TGACTGTATTGTGGGAATATTGTGAAGCTAATTTTTTGTTTTTTTAGTTTTTTCTTTTCTAAAGCTCTCAAAGGTGGAGTTCCTCTGTTGCTCGCACATTATGTACTAAAATACGGTTAAAAAGAACTACATGAGGCTAAAGCTGAAAAACAATATGACATACGATAAGAACATATTAGGAATGTGGGCGTGGTCAACAAAAACCTCTGCTGCCAAGGAAATAAAAAAAATGACTTTTGCTGATTCTTATAAAAATTGCATTGACATGCTCGTCACCACCCGACGACCAAAACATAAAATGGTTGCTATGGATATAAAACCAACAAAAAAGTTTTTGGGGTTTTTTTTCAGTATTTTGGGGGAGTGTGACAGTCATGCAGCAGCCGTACAATCACCCCCAGTTAGCGGGTCAAAAAGGGGCGGGACCAACACTTATTGCTTTAGTAATGCTTGTCACAAACCAGAAATTGTAAATCTAGTAACCTTTATGAAATCTTCACGTACAATTTTGAGTAAGAACTTTACTGATGGGGGGGCGCATCATTCCTACGTCATTGACAAACGCACCAACTAAGGTTAAAATTATAATGTAACATCCTCTCAGGTTAGCATAGGGATTGAATAGAAATGAAGCGCTCTGATAAGTGAAATGTTGAGCATTCAAGTCATATTTGTGAAAATGCAAAAAGCAAATAGAATTTTTATCACTTTTCCATCCAAACTCAGATTATCAGCAGGTGTCAATAGATGTTTACTGGCTGAGATGTTTACTCCACTGATTACATTATGATGCATGCAGCATTTCTGACTGAACTCTTACACACGTTTGACACTGACAGCTCAAAAAGTGACTCCACTGAGCGGAGAGCCGGAGAAAGAGGAAACACAGAAGATTTGACTAAACAAAAACACCATTAAACTGAAAGAGACAAAAAGTAAAATACATTTAGAGGCTTGAAGGTTTTTTAAGGTTCTACCTTTTCATTGACTAAAAATGCTAAAAAGATTTATCATAGACCTAGTGCTCAATTATCCTGGAAACAACAAATTAGCAGCATGAAAACTGCTAATGAAGCAGCAAAAAAAGACTTTAAAAAGTCCAGAAAAATATAGATTAAAAATGAATGTCTTAAGATGATTACACTTAAGTCTTTGTGAGATATTGAAGGTTTTCTTACCATGTCAGAGGCATTTGACTATTTAACAGTTTTCATCAGTGAAGATCCTTTTTCTTTCTTATATTGCTTAAAATGTTGGTCTGCTTAGTAATGTGGAACCTCTTTCTTTAGTAGTTTTTCCTTTAGTTGAACTCATGGTAAACTAATGATCACAGG
>NC_050518.1:28701019-28714582 GCF_002922805.2 Oryzias melastigma
GTGAGTGCATACATTCTAACTTACCTCCCTCCATTCTTTGGTTCCCACGCCCTGCAAATACAACACAACCACTGGGAGGAAAGAGAAGGAGAGGCCGAGCGGGAAGCATGAGGAAAGGAAAAAAGAGAAGAGGTTCAGTCAGTCAGTAGACGGTTCCTGCATGCTGGCACCCACAGCACCTGATCATATTCATTTTCATTACGTCTGCGGCAGCACACGCTCTAAAAGCCATTTCTGTGCACTTTTTTCTGTTTTGTTTTCAGCAAAAGACCTTCACCACAAATGAGGGGAGAACGCTGAAACCCGCTGCAAACATAATAAACCTT
Organism: Oryzias melastigma; assembly: GCF_002922805.2. Classification (NCBI taxonomy): domain Eukaryota; kingdom Metazoa; phylum Chordata; class Actinopteri; order Beloniformes; family Adrianichthyidae; genus Oryzias; species Oryzias melastigma. Next base: position 28,701,346 of record NC_050518.1, read on the forward strand.
GAGTTGACTTTTCTGGCTGGTAAAGCACAGAGCAGCACAGAGGTGATCACTCTTTGTTTTTTCTGCCCGTCCTCCTCAGCCGGGTCTCTCCACAGCAATTAATATATGTAATTACATTAGAAAGAGGCAGCAGTCATGTGTCTGCAGGTGAAATAAAGCCCGAAAACGAGGAGTAGCGTCTTCTTTGACACGTCCGAACCCTAATGAAGTCAACACAAGAAGTCTAAAGTCCAATGATTGTTCTGATGCTGCTTTATAGCTGATGGATTAACTCAGTGGTCCCCAACGCCGGGACATGGACCGGTACCGGTCCGTGGATCGGTTGGTACCGGTCCACAAAAATAAAAATACAACCTGTTTTTTTTTATCTTTTTAATCTAACTCTGAAGGAAGTTTTATTTTGGAAAACTGCTAGACTCAAGGATGTCAAATCGGCTCCACCGACTGCTAATTTGAAGCTGGCAAAGTTAATAAAAAACAAAGATATTTGGAAAGAAAAGAGCCAGAGGAAGAAACAAAAAAACAGTCTTTAACTTCAAAATAAAAGAAAGCTGCCGTTAACTACGGTGGCCTTGAAGTGCAAATCACAACAACAAATCACTCAACAGAAAAACATTGTAAAGATCACAACATTTCATTTGGTTTTCAGGAAATGTGTTTGTTTTCTAAAATGTAATGATGTTTTTTCCTATTGTTTGTTTTGCTTTTTATTTATTGATGTGATTTGGACTTCAAGGCCACCGTATTTCACAGACAAAATCAGGAGTCTTTCCTCCAAATAAGGATTTATTATGACAGTTGTTCCCACAAAACACAAAAATAATGAATAATATTCAGTCTAATGTCACGAGGATGCTGCTAATAAGTTTTTCATTGGGTGAATTCACATTTCAAATTTAGAAAAGTCATTTTTTGTTTGTTTGTTTTTATCCGTGACACCTTAAAAGTCAGATAAGGCTGAGGTTGACTTCTGAATTTTTTAGCCTCCAGTTTGAGAGAAAATTTAAGGGAAAATCTTTATCATATTTTAATAGTTCCTCCATTAAATCTAGTGAACAAATAAAGTTTAAAACAGCTGCAGATATTTTACAGAGGATGAAGATCAACTTGTAAGTTAAGGGAAACTGGAGATTAGAACAAATAAATAAAGTTGGACCCCCACTTCAGCCTCATACAGGTCATACAGGAAAATACTTTCTGATATTGAACTGGTTATTGACCTAAAAATGTTGGGGTACCACTGATTTAACCCATAAACACACAACTACATTTATACATGCTGTCAAAACCATAACTATGAGATGACATTTGTGACACCTTTATAGAAATAATAATGGAAATACAAACAAAACAACTGAAAAAATGTTGGTTTATTATATTTTTTATTTTCCACCATCTTTTTCAGGATTATGTGTTGACTGTTTACACAGTTGGATGGGTTTAAACTGAGAGAATAAATGCTGTTGCTGCATTAACTGTAAAACTTGTTAACATACGATGGTGGTGAGTGTTGGCAGGAGAAACTGGCGAGCTTCTGTCCAACAAAAATATTCATGAAAGTAGAGCTAATCATCTCATCCAGATTTTTAATCATCTCGTTGGTATTTATGAACCATTCCTGTTTGTGATGCCATAACTTCACAATCATCTGTTATTCTTCTTCAAACAATCCTTGACTTTATGTTTTTTCCTAATTATTTTTGGTAATGATGCTGAATTTAAAATCAAACCGTTAGATGAAATCTTTTTCATCGTGACTCTGATGTGAACATAACATATAAATATTCATGAATGAATGACTTTTGAAGCATCAAACTGGGAGAAAAAATGAGCCAAAAATGACCTTCATCATTAGAAATCTTCCACAAATAAGTGTGGACTGAATCTCAGGTGTTTTAGTGCAGCTTCAACATTTATGGAGCTCCATTCAGACCAGAATGGAGCCTTCAGGTGTCAGATCCCCTATGATTATACTCCCACTATAGTCGTCATATGGTAGGATTACTTCTTTAAAATCCAGATATAACAAAAATCAAATATTCTATTTTTTTTAAAGCGCTCACATGTTTGTCCTTAAATCCAAAAAACCCTATTAAGATCTCTCGGGGGACGTATTAATAAAGCAAGTTTTGTTTTTAGCATGCAGACGGGCACCATCGACCACTGCGTGCCTCGATGAAGTTTAGACATTAGCTTTAATGAACTTCTGATTGTCTGGGCCAGCAGACGATTAAAACCACATTTTCTCTCCTAATGAGCAATTAACAAAGGGGAGATAAGACGGGAAGGGCAGCGGGCGCAGAATCTTTTGGGAGTGGGTTTAAAGGGAAACAATCTTTTCTTTGACACATCGTTAGCCAAGCGGGAAACAGCATGAAGTGCTGCTGAAAAGGAGGGGGGGGTATTGAGTCAGTTTGATAGAAACAAATCAGTTTGTGACGTGCATGTTCCCCTGCAACTGAATTGACGTGAAGATCCAAATGCACAGCTAGAAACTGGAAATAGTTTTTATAAAAATTGAAGCGTCAGAACTCAGTGAGCGGAGGTCAACAGAAGACGCAGGTAAAACCAAGCGAGTGTCTCAGGACGGTGACTGATCGCCAGCTTTGTGAGATGTGACGGACGAAGAACAGAGTCCGCCACTGAGTCACCATGCGACTCCCCGCCCCCCCTCCAAACTGTTTGGAGGCTCACGCAGACACCTGACGGTCGTGGGGCAAGCGGGACTCTTTACGGGAGTGATTTGGAGTCCAAATCATATTAACCTGGGATGAGGATCTGCAGCTTTGTGGTTTGAGAGTGCTCCAGGAAAAGAACAGATCTCCACCAAACCAGGACAAACAAAGTTACACAAAATGACTTCACTTCTTCTTTGAACTTTTATTGAAGCTCCACATTCAGGGATCTGATTCAGCCGACGGAAAAATCAAAGCTGCTTGTGTAAAAACAGAACAAACTGAAGTATTGATTGGATGACGGGTTAGTCAAGATGAATGTACGAGGTCTGTACACGCCTCTCTATGCATCACTAGGAGCAGTTTATTGTGGTTACTCATTACTCATCGCACGTCTGTGAGGAAATCATCTTCTACATTTTTGAGTTGCTTTTTGCACATTTGGGTTATTAAAAGCAGCTGATCAAACTGATTTTAGATGCTTCCCTGGCCTCTGAGAAAATGGATTATCCCCCTCACTGATTTATCACTAAATTAATTTGACACATTTTTTACTAAGGAAGTTTCGTCTAACATCTCTTGCTGGACTCCAAAGATCAGGATGTTTTCTTTTTTATTAACATGTTTTACTTATGGCCAAGTTTCACATTCATAAAAGTAAAGTAATGAACAAAAAGCCAGAATTCTTGGCTCTTAAAATAGAACACCAACATTATTTTATAGTAATCTCAACCTCCAAAAATACAAAAAGTTCAAAAACACTAGACATCTGTAAAAGTCTGGAATTAATAACATGAATAAATCAGAATATTTATTTATTTACTTATTTTCTTTCTCTTGTTCACTTGCTGTCCTGTATTTTCCATTTTTTTTTCTTCTCTCATCATTTAATGTTCATTTGTATGAGCATAAGTTCTAATGTGTTGTCTGTATTGTACTTTATTAAATGCTCAATACAAAAAATAAAAATAAAATAAATAAATAAAAATCTCTTGCAGGACTCGGGCACCATAACTGTAATAGAATCATGAAATCACTTCATCAGAAGGTTAACACATGACTAAAGATCTGAAAACAAAAGTAAATATACTGTTGTGTAATCTAAATAAATATAAGAACAAAACAAAAATGCCAATATCAAAAGGTTATAAAGACATTTTTGCAGCTTTGGGAATCCAGATAACTCTAAGGTCCACCATCCACACATTAAAGTCAATCTTTGACACTGTTTTAAATTAAAAAAACAATCCCAGTAGTGTTTAAATGATGATTATGAAGTTTTTAACCATAATTCCACAACCTAAATTTCTTAAAAAACATTTTTCATGTTGATCTGAAACCTCTTTTTCCAAAATCTCTTCTGAGGGGGCGTGGCTTTTGGAGCTGAGCTGAGCAGAAAAAGCCTAAATTAGCCAAAACAGCTAGCATGTAGCTGAAATATTAGCTAAATTTCAAAGCAGTCTAAAACAATCTCAGTAAATTTCAAAATAGTCCAAAAAGCTAACGGAATGTTAATTTTTAAAACTTTAAAACCGTATCTTTTTAACAGAAATTTGAATAATAAAAAGGCAGGAATATTATTCCAGAATAAATCAACTTAATCTTAAATAACTTTCAGTATTTTAACCTCCATTAAAATAGATTTTGTCTAAATTATACAAGATAACATCGGCCCATTAATAACAACAATATAAAATGATCTGGAGGGCCGGATAGAATTACCTGGAGGGCCGGATCCGGCCCCCGGACCTTGACTTTGACCCGTGCCTTACAGATTTGACCCTCTTTCTCACAGAGCCATCCACCCATTAGGGCCGTTGTGACTAAGCCTGAACATGGAGGTGGTAGTGTGATGGTGTTGGGTTGATTTTGGTGACTTGCTATGATTGACAGATTCATGAGCTCTGTTCTTTAGTCTTTCTCCTTAAAGGGATGCGAGTCGTTGTCATGGCCTTGGGGCCTTTAGGCTTCTGCTGCAGAATAATAATCTTGTTTTGTTGCACTGAGACCGGCATCTTGAAATCACAATACCAGTGAGTTCATTGTTATAATTTATTGAAGTTTCAAAAATGGGCAAAATAGGAAAAGTGGAAAACCGTTTCAGAGGAAAACATTTCTATTCAGTCAATAACACTGACATGGACTCTCACTAACAGCAATGATCATCCTTTAAATCTGTCTTTTTCTGGGTGGTTTCTCGTTCTGCATGAACGCGCACTCAGAAAGTAATCAGACTCGGACATGTTGTCCAAACGTATCTTGAAGCTGTGAGGTGAAACGGGAAGGTGATAGGTTGTTGGGAACAGGGAGCGGAGGAGGTGGGAGCTGTGGAGGAAGGACTGATGAAGGATATGCCGGGATATTAAAGGGCAGGACACGTAGGAAAGGCGAACACGGATAACAGGGAGGTTATGTGGGACAAATACCAAGAAGAGAGGAGGATATGAAGGGATAGAAAGGTTGTTGTTATGCAAATAAACATGAGGCAAATATCCGGGTTCATCACTGTCAGGTGGAGTCTGATTTCAGTCGGAGAGAAGGGTGTAGCGAAGGAGGCTTGGCTGTCAGATATCCTCAACTAATATATCACCCACATAGCAATTTAGGTAAGGGAGGGTCATCGCACATCCCTCCTAATCTGCTGATTTGCTGTCAAGATTGACAAGGGAGAGGAGCGCAGAAAGCTGAGCGGAGGAACTGAGATGATGCATCCAATCTGCACCGGAATCCTGAACCAATCTCTTCAAAACTTTACCCCAATCCCAGTTTAGATGGCCCAATTTTCACAATCTGGAAATCAAGCCATGGATCATTTCCAGGCTGCAGCTCGGTGGGTTGATCAGCTGATTGACAATTAATCAGCCGTTCGTGTGTTTAGCTGGACAGTCATTGTGTGAAATGCTTACCGCCACACTTTTAAGAAACCTGAATTTCACTTTGGACTCAAGTGTTTTTGTAACAATGTTATATAAAAAAACAAAAAAACCCAAATAAAATCTGTTGAAGCATTTGTTAAAGAAACCCCAATAAATCCCCACATTTTAATAACACAAACTCATATCAACTTTGGAATGCTGCTGTTCCTTCCGAGAATTAAAAACCTTTTTTCTCGACGAGAGCTCCAGAACTGCGTGTACCAGAATGTGTTCAGCTGTAAGCAAATAAAGCCAGATGGAATATGCAAAACAGTCAATGATTAGGGAAAAGTGCAGGTTAGGCTTTTATGCCTATTTCAATCTGCACTAAAACAATATCCATCAAAAGGACGAGTGACAAAGCTCGGGAAAACCACCAACAGTCCTCCATGAATAATTTTAGGAAGCACAGTATCTGCAGAAACTAAAGCCTCAAACCTCAGCTTCCATTTCTAACGTGGTCAAGACGACCCGCTTGAAAACTGAAGAGAAGAAAAAACTGGTTTTATTTTCCACCTCTGCTGGACTCATCCTTATTCATCTTCAACCAGCTCTTCTGATCTTCTTACTTCCACGTCTTCCAGGTACAAGCTTACAAAGAACCATTTTTGAATTAAACAACACACCTGTCCGGACTTTACTTAGATGAAACATTGAACGCACCTGATCTATAAAACTTCTTCCAAAGGTTTCGAGGTATCTATAGAGCAGGACTGCTCAATCCTGGATCTAAAGATCCATCACCCTGCCTGTTCTCCAGCCCTCCTCCTTATAGCTGATAACCAAACTCAAGACAATGAAATAAACTGTATGCAGTATATATTAAGGGCGTACATGTTTATGCAATAACACGCATTTAAGATTAACATGTTAATGTTTATTGATGCAAATTAATCTCACGTCTTGGAGCAGCAGTCTTTCATTCTCCCTAAGTGGTGCAGTCATCCACAGCGTGCATTAAAACACTTCATTGGGTTTTTTTTCCCACTTATACCATGGTTATTTAAAAAATAAATAAATATTCAATCGTTTTTTTGTACTTTAATATTGTTATTTATTTATTTTCTTTGGTTTAGATCACTTTTTCATAAAAAAGCAGACAATTTGATCCATGGTCCTGCGCATTAAGTTGACTCTGGGTTTGAACTATCTAAGGGTAACTGAGTGTGGATGTGCTCACTGCTCCCCCAATGAGTCAAATGCAGAGATCCAGTTTAACCCCCCAGTGGGTGATAATTGATTTTAGGACTAGGACTTTATCGTACACTTCTTAGATTTCACACCTATTTCCACACCTACACAATAGTTGCTTGTTTTAAATTATTTTTAGGAGCTATGTCCAGGTTGCTGACAGATAGGGAGGAGTTAAAACATTTCAACACTGGAACACCAGGATTATAGGAGTTAATCTGCTCCTCCAGCCAACAAACTGTCTGTTGGTAGGTTCGTCTGGTTGGTGTCTGATGGACTGGCAACCTGAGGACAACAGGAACGGTTCCAGCTCCCTCTCCACATTACAGCACGAGCCAGGTAAATAAAATGAATGAAATATTGAACGGTGTTTGAGTTCAGACCATTGCTCTCACAGCCATAACAGCACTGCACATTATTAAAGCAGCCTCTTTGTTTTCTGTTCCAAGCAGTACTTTGGCACAGTCCATGCTCAGGATGGGCTGTTGTAAAAAAAACACCTGAAAAGGTCCAGGTGGAGGCCGTTCCTCAAAATGTAGGATTTGAACTAATCTGTAAGCAGATTTACAGCCAAATTCTTATCAGACAATAAGTTTTTTAACTGTGCAATGGGTTAAATAGGGTAAAAGAACTAATTGAATGTCCTTTAGGACTAGAAGAAAACCTCATCTGAGTCTGTGATTCTAAAGCACTGGTGATGCTGAACCTTTAAAACCGGTGCGTTCCAGCGGTCACTTTCATTAAAAAATCTATGTAAATCCCGTACGCATATTAATCGTTTTCCAGGCTAAATGTACTTGTTGTTCTACTGGACATTTTAGGGGATAGTTTTAAAAACAGGAATAGTTTGGTTCGGTGAAAATGCTAAGAGCAGCTATTGAGCCACATATTTTCAACTTTCAAAATAAGAACGGACAACTAAAAAAAAATGTATCTCTGGTGAACGTATTTTATAACATTACGTGGACATAGTTACTTTCATATTTTTGGTTAACTTTTATCACTTATGTAAAATTGCTTTAGACAACGTTCAGCTGTCAGCTTTGCCGTTCTAAATCCATGGACTGAAAGTCACTTTGCACACTCGCCATTTTGTGTGACGTCACGTGAAAAGAGTCTATCGAAAAAACCTGGAGCAAGATTTGCACCGCTTTGACTTCTTATGCCAAACCGCTTCTATTTGAAGGTGACAGACATGCTAGTAAAGATTAAAAAAAAGAAAGAAGAAGTCCTCTCTGCCTGTCCAGAGTAAAAACCTTAGACTAAATGCACATTCAAGAACGCGTGTTCTAGAACACATGTTCAAGAACACGCGTTCAAGAACACGCGTTCAACCCGTGTCATACGCTGGTGCAAACATAGCTTATCACTTTCAATAAGAACTTCAGTTTTTGAGCCAGTAATTTAATTAACATCTTTACTTATGATAAACCCACAGTATCATTCATGTACACCAGCTTTGCTTGGCAATGAAAACAAAAATGAAATTCAATTATGAATATGAATATGACATGACATAGTACAGGTATATATCATATGACTTCAGAATCTATGTCCTTAAAATTTAACATTTGATCAGACTGTAATGCTGTTCACACCCAACGTGACTTGCGCAGCAGATACGCCCAGTTTCAATGCTTTTCAGAGACTCTATCAAAGAGTAGAAATAAACATTCAAGATGGCGGCTCGAGGCAAAGATTTTGGTTGTGAACTTTCTTTCCTTATTTTCAATGAAACAATAAAAAAGTCTCCTAACTTTTTTCTTGTTTTTATTTACTGTCACACACCTGGATGTGTGAAAATTTGCTCTCCAGATTTAATCCATAATGGTGAGTGTCAAGCAGAGAAGCACTGGGTCCCATTTTTAGAGTCTTTGGAATGACTTGATCTTGGATTGTAACCCACAACGTACCAGTCTCAGGTCAGACGCTCTACCACTAGGGCACTGAGTTGGTTATGGATACATCCAACATCCACATCCTCACTGTCATGCATGTATTTGCAACCTGAACTCGTGACTGAAGACTTTTCCTGAAAACTGCTTCTTTCAGGTTGACATGGAGCCTGAATGAATCGAGGAAGCACTCTCTTTCCTCACATCTCATTAGGAGAGCTGGAGAGTAATTAGCAACCAGTGACCTTTATTTTGAAAGTGTGACTGCCTTTATCCACCAAAGCCATTAGACTCTTATTAAATTACAGCTGACCGGCTTAGAGCCGACCCTACCACGAAGAAGTAAGCTCAGAAATCTTCTAATTTCAAATAAAAGTCCCTAATTACTGGAATTTCTTTTGTTTTAAAACCTGTTAAAAAATTGTTTTAAGAAGAATTATTCACATTCATGTTATTATTCACCAGATCAGCACTAAAGTCACACAAAGGAGGCCACACCCACTGTTCTTCAGCTAACATGAACTCCTACCTGCTGATGAATCACTGCGCTCAAGCCTCTACAACCACAGAACATGCAGGAAAAATCCCGTGGCAGAACAATAATACAGAGTCTGCAAAGAGGGTTCACACCACGGATTATTCAATCACTCATTTCACTTTTAACCGATGCTGGATGGGAGGGAGCCGGGGGGGCCGTCTCCTACAGCTTTTAATGGAGTGAAACACCCATGCATGTGGATGGAAGCTGCCAGTACTCCGCCGACAAATGATGTTACATAAGAGAAGTGGGATGCTTCATATGGAAGCCTGGTAGCAGTGTGGATGGACAGAAATAAAAGAGGGAGAGGATTCTTGTGTGCTGCTTCAGGAGCTGCACAATGAGAGCCTGCAGCAGCAAAAAAAGTCTATTTTTAAAGGCTCTTTCAATTTCCATATGATCTGCTGTCAGGGGACATCTTCAGACAAATTCACAACGAAGGCCGCTTGAGTCTGATGCCAAATTTGATTGTAATTCAGAGCTGAAAGGTGTCACGAAAGGCCATGACTGGGGAACAAATGTCTGCTAAATTCAAGTGTTTTCAACTTCAAAATCTAATGAAGTTGGATTTGTGTCTCTGATTAAGTGACAGCGGTTTGTTTTATTTCCTCCAGCACCTCGTCTGCTCGAGGGTTTCACTTCTTCTGAGCTGCTGCTGTTCAACCAGAGGAGGAAATGCATGATGCATCTCTCCGAGGACACAATCTACGTGGTTGAGGTCACGAGTGCCTGGAATATGAAAAAGATCCAGTCAAGGCGCAACTGAAAACAAATTTAAAAAACAACCTGAGAGACAAAAGAGAACGTTCTCTATTGTTAGTTTGAAAAATAGGAGTTTCTCCGAAACACAAGAAGCTGTTGGAAATTGGCACTTAAATGTGAATGAATATTTTTCTCTTCCCTCATTTCCCAGTTTTATGTGTTGACTGATTACGTACGTCTTTTGGCGTGTAAAAACTCAATCACATTTCAGCGACTTCAGCAATCTTGGTATTAAAACGTTCAGCTTGTTCAGGACATCACTGCTTGTATTTTTGTTTATGATACTTTTTTTTTTTCATTTTTGAAATATTGAGCAGAATGTGCCTCACAGGAAATGAATGAGAAAGTTTTTAAAATTTCAAAATTTTAAGTAGATTAGCAACAGCCTTTAAATATATTCATAGGCTATGTTTCATCTTTTATAGTTATTTTCAAAAAAAATGGAGTTTAGCTAATATTTTAGCAACATGCTATAATACGTTTTTGGATCATTTGTTACCCACTGAGGGTTTTTTTAAGGCTAATTTAAAGTTTAGCTTCTATTTTAGCAAAGAGCTAACTTTCTTGACTTAGTTTAGTGGGGAATGTTAGGCTTTTTTGGAGTTTAGCTAGTAATTGAACAATGTTCTAGTTTTTTGTGTGCTAATTTGGCGTCTACCTGTGATTGATTATATGCTAATTTGGAGTTTAGCTAATAATTTAGCAACAGGCTAACGTTTTTGACTAATTTAGTTTACTGAGGAATTTTAGGCTATTTTGGAGGTTAGCTAGTATGTTAGCAATGTGCTAGCTATTTTCTTGCTAATTTGGCATCTACTAAGGTTTTTTGGGCTAGTTTGGAGTTTAGGTCATATATAAGTAAGTAAAAATAAAGTATTAGTGAAACACTAAATATTTTTGCAAAATTGGCATTTATTAGGAATTTTTAAGCAATTTTACTAGAAATTTTTCAGAAATTTAGGTCAACTTCAGCCCACTGTCATAGTTCTTTAATGATTTTTTTTTTTTTTTTAGCAAATTTAACATTTTGCAAATATCTATTGCATTTTTTGGCAAAAAGTTTTGGAATCTTCAGCGACTACTTTTAGCAATAAGCCTTCACACAAGCATTATCGCAGGTAATGCAACTTTTCTAGTTCAAGATTGTGAATGCCTGTCAAAAAACGTTTTTATTGACTGCGTGAGACTTTTATTTTCTCAACGGAAGGCAAAGCGTTCAATTTGCTGAAAGTTTGCAATATGATGCATATGGCTTACTAACTGGAATATGTGTCACAAACTGGTAAAATAGGGCACGAATTGACCATTCATAGCTCAGCAATATGAGTAAATCTGGTAAACTGTGCAGAAAAGCGGGAGAAGCAGATGCAAAAAGATTAATTTTGTGCACTCACACGTGAAACAGGATTGCTAGCACTAAGTTGTGTCTACATATTGGACATTGGACAGGCACAAGCAAACTAGCGTTAAACTGGCATCACTTAGCTACAGATGGCCGCCGTTATTGTTTCCAGGGGGAGGTTAGAGAAAGAGTGCATCTTTATCTGCTCATTTCAGTCATTTGGAAAAGAAAAAAGAGACGGTTGATAAAACGTATGCCATGGTCCAGCTGAATACTGGATTCTGATTGGTTGCTGGGTGTGGATTAAAAAGTGATAACCTACAGTGATAATACACACCTAAAAAAGAAGTGCCGGTCTTACAGCCTAAATGTTCTGTATGACTGTGCAGGCTTCTTTAAAAAAAAAAAAAAAAAAAGCTTAATCTTCTGGACAAAAACAAGCGGTAAAAGGTGAACTTTCTCTCTGAACTGATGCTGGCTATTATCAAAGTATTGCATGACAGCAGTTCTGGTCCTCATGATCTGATGTCACAAGTGAGACCGCCTCTTTCAGGAAGGGTGTGCTCTGGCAGCTCTGCCCCCAGTCTAACACCAACACCCAATTTCTCCACGGACCGAGAAGTGATCAGCGAAAAACTTTCATTTTTAGATGCAGAATATCGTATAACTTCCAACTGTATCGTGTCTTCAGTAAGTTCCAGCAATTGACAGTAGAGCTGCCACGATTAGTCCACTAATCGACGACTAATCGACTATAAAAATAGTCGACAACTAATTTAATAGTTGATTAGTCGTTACTGTATATTACATGGAGTCAGAGTGTAGCAACGTCGAAAGTTTTAATGGCATTATGCTAGCTTTTTGGACTATGTTGGCAGGTTTTTTTAAGGTACTTTGGAGTTCAGCTAATATTTCAGCTACATGCAAGCTGTTTTGGCTAGCTTAGGCTTTTTAACATTTTTTAGGTTATTTTGGAGTTAAGCTAATATTTAAGCTGCATGCTACCTATTTAGCTAATTGAGGCTTTTTTTTTTTGTTTTTTAAGGCTAATTTCGACTTTAGCTAATATTTCAGCTGGCTTTCAGCTTCAGTGACTTCAGCTATCTTCACTAGAATCTTCAGCGGCCAAATTCAACTTATAGCATTCACACTAGCATTTTCGCTGGTAATACTATAGATCTAGTTTTTGGTTGGTTTAAAGTTAATGATGTTAAGATGTGTGCTTTACATCTACTTTGTGCATGACCCGATTAGTTGACTAATCGGAAAAACAGTCGGTGATCAGTCGAATATTAAAATAATCGTTTGTGGCAGCACTAATTGATATCCGGATCAAAACCATACTGCTGGACCTTACCGATATTGCTGGACATTTTTTATGGAGTAGTGGTGAAAACTTATACTAGAGAGACACAGAGCTATAATACTTAGACAAAGGGGGGATCAGGGGCGGAGCTGCTCAGCTCCAAAAGCCACGCCCCCTCAGAGAAGATTATGGAAACAGAGGCTTCAGATCAACATGAAAAATGTCTTTTGACATTTAGGTTGTTGGATTTTAGTTAAAAACTTCATAATTAATTAACACTACTGGGAAAATTGTTTTTATAAAAATCTTTAAAGGAGCTATCGTCAAATACCTTATTTAAAAAATGTATGTTAGAATCGTCATGGATGCTACTTTTGGTGAAACTGTCCATTTCGTATCCTGATAAACAGAAGTGTCAGACTTCTTTTCTGTGAGTGAGCTTCCTTTATTTAAAAAGATTTTTGACTGACATTCTTTTCTATCAAATCAAGCACCTCTTGCAGTCAGACAGAATTCATGAAAGTCAAGACTCCTATTCTGGTTGAAAAGAAATGAATTCCAGTTAAATAGTAAAAAGAAAGCACAGAGGCCTTTTTTTTTTTTTTTTTTTTTT
>NC_050518.1:28714591-28717580 GCF_002922805.2 Oryzias melastigma
TATCCCGGCTCATTTCAGCTCCTCAGACACCTTCATGAAGCGTTTCAGGCTTCACTGAAGCCTCTCCTGCAGGAACATAATGACCCTCTGATGCATAATTCTTTAAGAGGAGCACCTTGATTGAATGGCTATGCGTAAAGGGAATGAAAAAATTGTCAGAAAATGTAAGAAGAAAAGGCCTCTGTGCTGCAATTAAGGCAAGTGAAGTCAGCTGTCAGAGATCAGTTAAACAGAAACCCACACTCTTTTCCTCTCAGACAGGTGTACTGCCCTGCTGCTGGTGTGTGATGGTTAAAATCCAGAAACATTTTCATCTGAAGCTGACAAATCTTCATTTGAAAAAGATCCTAGAAAAGTGGGGCACCCCAATGAGCACAGGAGGTGGGGAGCTGGGCCTGAGGAGGGGTAGATGGACCATCTTTCTATTTTTTAAGCAAACTCGACCACTTAACGTTTTTCTGTACGAAAAACTATTACGATTTTAGGCAGCTTTATAGGAACAGTTGTGCTTATTGGGAATATTTTTCTGCAAAATATTCAAACTTTCTATCAGTATGTGATACAATCACCAAATAATACCTGAGATGTACAGAAAACTTATTTGAGAACTACTGTCTCTAAACTTTGATTATAGAAGTTACTATAAAAAAAAACCAATGAATGTATCTGTATTTTGTTTTGAATTATCTTATATTGAATGAAATTAATGAAATTGTTTATTTCAAGCTATCAGGTACTAACACATAAAATAACATATTGCATAATCAATCACAAGTTGATTGCTTAAAGGGGAGTGGGAGGAAGCGAACTCATATAATCCCACCCCAGCTCGACCATACCATTTTCTCTACATGAATTAACAGCATCCGGTTCAGGACTTAATATCAAATATTTATACCCTACAATCACAGATTCGGGTTATTAAGGGTCCTTAAGATCAGTGATGTAATTGAATTTCAAATATCCTTTTTTTTTTTTTTTTTCCCAAGTTAAAAAAAAATAATAATAATTTGAAATATCCACAGACAAGTCATTTATATTGATCAGTACCATAAATCCAAACATACTCAGAAGATTATCATCAAGAAAAAAATAATCCACATGAATCAATACCAAAAATCCGAGCATATTCAGACCAAATATCACCAGAAAAAATCCCCCGTACCAACCAATAATCATCTTAATATATTCCAGCCCCCTGATCAATGCAAAAGATCCTCCTGGTGACAATGATCCAGGCATTCCCCAGACTCCCAGCACCGATCAACGCAAATTACTTTTCCCCAATGATAATCATTAATTATCATCAGAAGGAAAAATCATCTAAAATAGTCAATGCAAAAAATCCAAAATATTCTCATTAAAAAAAGAAAATTTGTGCAGATTGTTATCAAAAGTCATAAATCACACTTTAGGAGAAAGAAAGTAAAAAAATAAATCAAGAATATCTGCAGAATCAGTGATACATCACAGTTTATGCGACAGGTTTAAGGCCACATAATCCTTCGTTGTTATGACTACAGACTGCCTGATGTCAAATCAAATGAGTTATGCTCAAGTTGTATGCAGGTCAGCTGAAAATCAGGTCAAAGTTCACCTTCAGAAGTGGTAGATTCTGAGAGTTGTTTTCTTTAAATCAGATTTCACACTTATTTTGCTTTAATTAAAGGCTCAGACGTCCGTAATCCCACACTTCTCAAAGTCTTCCATGCTTCTGAGTTCCAGTGGCTTAGCCAGGTCCGGTGGATCGAGTGGTTTGACAGTGGTTTTCTGCAGGAGTCTTGCATGCTTTGCTAGATCAGCATAATACTGTATTTTGACAAGTGATCATTTAGATAAACAGCCGAACCCTTCAGGTGCTTTTGTTGTTTCATCAGAGCTATCTTGTGCTTTCGATTCCCAAACCTGATCAGGATCATTGGTTTATCTGAATTCTTTCTCAGAGGAAGCGAATGACACACCTCAATAGTATTTAGATCCAAGGAAATCCCTTAGACGTGAGGGATAATCCAATTTGGCTTTCCACGAACTGGTTAGAATCTCCAACAGCTTGGTTAGCTTCTATGCTAACATTAGTTGCACCAGGCCGGACCCGGGGTTTGAGTTGAAGTCCCGTGAGAATGATGTTGTTCATTCTTACTTGTTGATCCACGTCGCTCATTCTTCTCTTCAGGAGATCTCGCCAATTATCTCATTGTTTGTTACGTGCCTTTTCTTGTCGGAAATGATTCCATGAGTTGTAGCAGCGCTAATAGCTTAGCCTCTAGCTCCATCAGTGTTGATATGTTAGCATTTATAAGAAGCAGTGGAGTTAGCTTAGCCTGGATGTCGGTTAGCGCAACTTTAAGCTCCGTCAAGTTGGCTTCTAGATTTTTCTTTGGTGTCATGTTCAAATCTACTTGTTGCAGAATTACTGCTGTTTTGCAGTAGCTTTGAGATTTAAGTCGCTTGTAAACGACTTTGAAAAGACGAAGAGTTGAGGAAAAATGAAGACACGAGTCTGCTCGCTAATGAACCGGAACCGGGTTAGTTTAGTTAGCATATCTTCCTGACAGGTGCTCCTCATATTTTTTTGTTGCCAAGAATAAAACGCTTTAAAAATATATATAGATATCTATAAAATAGATATGCAATAAACCTACTGAACATGAAAAAATCCATGGCATCAAATTTGTGTCAAAAATCACACAAGCATAACCAGGCTCTTCCACTGGAGCACAAGTGTCCTCATAAAATCCTGCTCCTCGCTGCACAGAAGGCTGCAGATTGAGAG
The DNA here is from genome assembly GCF_002922805.2 of Oryzias melastigma. Taxonomy (NCBI): domain Eukaryota; kingdom Metazoa; phylum Chordata; class Actinopteri; order Beloniformes; family Adrianichthyidae; genus Oryzias; species Oryzias melastigma. The sequence goes on from NC_050518.1 coordinate 28,717,365, forward strand.
AGCGTAACCCCCCCCCCTGCTCCCCTCTCTGCCATGAAGAGTCTAATTATTTTACTGGAGCAGTTTTTATGGGGTCCTTGACAATTAGGAGGTGGAAAGTCTGAAATTATTCAAACTGGATGATTTTGATGTCAGTTTTCTGGGTGAGTCTATTTAGTCCATTTTATTATCCAATCACCGAAGAGTTACTATGTCCAGCTTGCTTTGTTCTGAACC
>NC_050518.1:28717804-28742798 GCF_002922805.2 Oryzias melastigma
AGCTTGAGTGTAAATATTAGCTAAACTCCAAAACAGCCCGAAATGACGTAAAACAAAAAGCCTAAATTAGCCAAAACAGCCTGCATGTAGCTGAAAAATGTGCTAGATTCCAAGGCAGCCTAAAAAGTCTTAGTAAATGCCAAAACAGTCCAAAAAGCTAGCAGAATGTTATTTTTAAAAACTTTGAAACTGTAACTTTTTAACATAATTATGAATAATAAAAAGGCAGGAATATTATTCAAGAATAAATCAATTTAAGCCTTAAATAACTTTCAATATTTTACTTCTCATAAAAATGTATTTTGTCAAATTAATATAAGTTAGAAATGAGCGCTTAATAACATCAGGCCATTAATAACAATAAAATAAAATGATCTTGAGGGCCGGATGCGGCCCCCGGGCCTTGACTTTGACACGTGCTGTAGGAGCTGTATTTCATGGAAACTCTGTTTAGTCTTTTAGACCTGCAAATGTGCAGGCTCTACATTCAGGAGACACATAAATGTAGACATTTATCAAAGCAAAGAGGTTTTCTGGAGCATTGTTGTGGATTTGCTCTGCACACACAGCAGCAGGATTGTCTGAGGAAAGTTCTGCTCCAGTGCCAGAGCCCGGTTTGACTCGTGCAGTTTTTGACAGAAATTTGAGGCCGTATCAGCGGCACCACGCCGGTAAGTGTCACAAACACACAACAGCATGTAGAGTTCTTAGAGCAGCGATTAAACTGTCAACCACCCGATCTGCATGTAAGCGGTCCACCTCCTGGGCAACAGCTGCTCCTTCCGAGCAGCCTCCAACGGGTGCAGACCCGAGGTTTGGCTGACGTCCTGCATGGCGGCTGCACGCGTGCAGCTGTTGAACCGCAGACATTTCAATCTGAACGTCCACCCCGGACGGCTTTCTGGCTCTTGGTCTGAACGCTGAAAGCAAATGCAGATTCAGGTCATGGCTTGTGGAAGTGGGGCTGAGTTTACTGAGGGTCAAGGCTAAATCCAGTCCACTGAAGGGCTTTTTATCCAAAAGCTGAATTATTCATTTGTTACTGTTTTAGTTACTTGAGCCACGTGCGTTCTACACTCTGCACATGCGCTTGTTTTGAAGCTTCAGTCTGAGTTTGTTTGTTTCTCTCTGTAGATTGTCTGTTCCCTACAAATTTATTTATGACCTCGCTTGGTTGTTTTCTTCCACCGTCTCTTTGGTTCCGCCTTGTCATGGCTGGTTGTTTATTTTTATGATGTTTTTCTCTTTTTTTTTTTTCATACTTGACACTCTCCGGGTCAATGAGAAAACCACCTTCCTTCTTTTTTTTTAGAGCTCAGAAAATCGAACGCAGAGCTGAATCAAACACGATTCTGGTGGGAAGCTTCTGCTTTCAGAGGTTCTCAGTGGCTCTTCACATCACATCGATTGCAGCTGCACATCCTCCATCCATGTGTGGGTGGACGGAGAGGCAGGTAATGTGACGCTAACAGAAACAAAGTTAATTCATCCAATGACAAAGTGACAGGAAGTCCCAAGGACAAACACCGAGTCGACAATAAACGCCATCTCACTTTGACGTCGGAGCACAAAGATCTCCCTCTTCTGACTGATGAAACAGGAGGAAAATACATTTTCTTGTGGTGCTCAGGAGAACGGTCCAATTATGGTCAATGTCCGTGAAACCAAAAAAGTAATAGAGCGCTGAACACTAGGAGAGAGGATCCATAACTGGATCAGAGGGCTTCGTCAAGTCTGCTTTGGCATGAGGTGCCATCAAAGGGTTGGAGCCCGAGTCGGGTTCTGTCTCTAATTTGTTTCTTCTATTTTTGTCCTGACAGTCGTATGCTGCTTTGTCTGGGTGCTGCATCGCTCCCATTACTCTCAGTACAACAGATATGTGTGTCAGAGATCGCTAACTTTGATCCCTCAAACATAATCGTGAGCAGCAGTTTGTGCTTCAAAAAGACTCGTGATAATCCAGGTGGAATAACGTGCTAATCTAGATCGTTTTGCCCTCCATTTTTAAAATAACTCTAAATTGGGACCAAATTCCCAAATGTTCTGCATTTTGTCAAATTAGTAGAAATAATTTGTGTTTATGATGCAATAATCCCAAACTGAATCAATTTAGCACCAAATTCTGAACCAAAGATTTGTAATTCTGAATCTGGGGAACGTCATGCTTGTTTTCCATGAGTTCTTAAGCTGCAGAATGCTGATTACTAGGATCGAGAGAATTTAGGAAAGTCAGAAACCTGTTGGGATAAAAGTTACATCAACAGAGAAGACATGAGTCGATCAGCTCCTGACATGCGCTGCATTCACATGTGCAAAATGTCCTCCATCGGATCAATGATCAGATTAGAATAGAACTGTGCACATGGCTCTGAAAAACTATCTGATTGTAACAAATGTTTCCATGCGCCACACGTTTGATTGGAATTAAATCATTCTGACATGCCCAGAACTGCCTAAAATGCTGGAAATAGTCGTAAAAGAAGAAATACTGAGTTCCTTTGTACACAATCAAAGATGTCATTTCGTTATTAATAATAATTTTAAGTGACTGTTCACTAATAATGTTCTAAATCTGTGCAGCAATGTGTATCTCAGCTGCACGTAAATATGTGGGAATAACAATGGCCTTTATTTTGTCCGGACGAGATTGGAAACATGAATTTATGTGATTTTTTTTCTCAGAACTGTTCGGGACATTTTTGCATTCAAAAAACGCCTCCGCCAACTCACATATCCCAAGCTGCTCGGACAGGAACAGTTCAGTTTTCCTGAGTCCGGCAGGTCTCTCACGCAGAGCAGCCGGACAGACTGCGGACCGAAGCTCTCATCGTAACAAAGGCTGCTCTGCTCAGAGAAACGGTTCGCTCGCAGAGAGCAGCCGATCGGTCCTGTTAGCGCTCCAAAGCGTCCTCTGGAGCGCCACACCCTCCGCATGACGTGAAATGCAGCGCAGTAAATGACACCATCGAAATGGATTGTTTACATGAACCAGATGGAAATTTGGATCTGAATGAGTCGGGCCAAAGTATTCTAAATGGCATTTTTATTCTGATCAGGCGTTTATTCTGATTACTTGTGTCCATGTAAACGCAGCTATATAAATAGCCCCAGCAATTATTGGGACAGTTTCCAGTTCGTCTTAACATTTGGGTAAAGTTTATCTTCATCTTCTGTATAATATCTGCATCTGCTCTAAACTTTAATTGGTCACTATTATTATTTTATGATGCGACGGACAAATCCAAAATAGAAAAAATGAAACTGATATTTTCTAAATACAATTCTAAATGTGTGAAAGTTTATTAGCAGCATTCTCGTAACATTTTACAGCCGGTTGCTAAATATTATTCATTATTATTATTAAGGTCTGAGGGAACAAATGTCAAAAAGAACTCTTAGTTTTTGTTTGTTAAATACAGATTTATTTTACTTTGAAGTTGAAGGCTCTTCTTCTGTTTCCTGTCTGTTTTCTCTTTAAAAAAAAAAAAAATTAAAAAATCCCTTTGTTTTTTGTTAACATAGTGGTTGTCGCAGCCGTTTTAAGAAATTAGCAGATGGATTTTTGACATGTGACTGAGCGACTTGACATGCGTCCAAAAATGAGTCGCGTGAGGTGCAGCGATTCCAGTAGATTTCCAAAATAAAACTTCTTTCAGAATCAAATTCCCTATGGAAAATAATATTTTGCACCACAGTTCCATAATTTGTTTTCTTTAGTTACCTTCAACTTGTCTTCCTTCTTTATGTGACATTTCCTGGTTTCACTTTTCTTTTATGCCAGATTTAGTTGTTTTTCTTTTTCTTTTGAAAAATCTCACCTTGAATCTAAATATATATGTTTACGGGCTGAGAATGGTGCCCCCTGTCAAACAACTGTTGAACTTCAGGACAAGAATATTTGGTTTTCACTCACTGAGACCTCTTTGTTGTCCTGCTAGTTTACAGCCCCTCACACCCCCAGCCTAACATTAGTAGTACAACGTGATTTCTGTGCCACCGCATGGAGAACAAAATGTTCAATTTTAAAAATAAAACTTTCTAAGTTGCAAATTAAAATATTAAATATTTGCTTTCAAAATTATTTTCTTTGATTCAAATGTTTGTGACTCACAAACATTTGAAGAATAGTGCGTATCATCCACCAGGGTCCTGACTCCAGTACCCACAATGCTCCAACAATCAATCAAGCGTTCCAACTTCATAGTTGTACCGCCGAACTCGAGGTCAGTAAACACAATCAGGATTCACACAAGAAAGCGGACTACTTCAAGGATTTTAATTGTGCTCTGAATTATTTATGCTATTTCAGCTAATTTATGAATTTCCATCAAAAACTATAACATTAACTGTATATAGTATTTTCTGTATATAGTGTTTTATCTTGTTTGGTCGCACAAATATCACACTAAACTTAAGCCACGTAACTTTAGTTCTCATTGTGGCGACACAAATATAACTTCATATAGCAGTGCAACGAAAAAGGGGAAATCTCTAAGCCATCCAGCCGTACAGTTTAGATCAGATTCCAGTTCAGGTGACGAAAACAAAGACGTTCATGGATCTATTTGTCTGCGAGTGGATGTATCAGAATGAAGCAGAGCAAGGAGCTTATGGATTGTAGATTTTATGTAGCAACTATAAGCTTTTTCAAACCACGTTGTTTTGCCTCCTCCTGATTCACAGTGATTCAAATAAAGAAAAGCTCAAAAACTCAATTCAGAGCCTAATTTTCTTTTCATATGTCCTTCATCATGAAAAAAGTCATAAAAACTTGTCAAATACATCATTTTCATTGGAGTAGGTGTTTGAAAATGTTTTGGTTTGACATGAACACTGTAGATGAAACACATCTGTAGGAGTTTTTTCTGTGGAATAAAGGAGAATCCTCAAATACCTTGAAGCATAAAGGTCAAGTTGAACATAGTTCTCTGCTTGGAGTGGTCATCATTACATCATTACAGTCTTCAGCTGACATCAGACTTTGAACTAAACACTTCAGCTTCTGCTATCTTCTCTGTGTAACTACACTGTAAAAACTCCATCTAAAGTTAAAGAAAAAATGTTCTTATTTCCAAGAGGAAGATCTTTACGGAAAGTTTTTCAATAGCAAAATAATCTCTGTTAAAGAAAATATATTTTTTAATAAAAATGATTGTTTTAAGTATTTAAAGGATTTTTTTTTACATTTTATGAATTGACTTATTTCTAGGGGGCTGTTTTTGCAGAGTAAGAATCACAACCTTTTACAGGAAAGGGTATTTATGTCCTTCAGGCAGCAGCCTCTTTGAAATGTTTCTTCCTCCTGTTCATCCGAGTGGAGGAAGTTTAACCATAAACATAAAGACCAGATCACATAAATCCGTCTCAGTATCTAAAACTGATCTGGCTAATCAGTCATTATCATGGGAGGTATCCGATACATAACGAGCACATTTGCATTCGTGGTTCCTGTTTGTGATGTTCCCTTGAGACAGAAGTAGAGTCATTTATCTCAGTCATTTAGTAAATGGGCTGCAGTTATGTAGAGCTCTCATGATCTTGTTGACCACTCAAATTGCTTTTACACTGCGAGCTCCCTCCAGTCATTGCAGCGCACCTGCGTGCAGCACTTTCTGGCTAATTTATGCAGCTTTTTCCCTTTTGTCTGCGAAGGCTCTTCTCCTCATGTATGCACAGACTCACGCTGAGCTCGGAGCAAAAGTCCCGTTGGAATAAATGTTGGAGGTACCGAGTTCATGTTCAGTTAGACACATCTCACCCACCCGGCTGGTAATGATCAAATAATGAACAGGGGATTATTAGAGCTAACATTCTGAAGTTTGAGGATTTAATTGTGCTTAAGCTCTGCGAGCATCAACATTACGCCTCGTCTTTAAAGGTCACGCTTCTTCCCTTTGCGGTAATGGTTGTAACACCTTGGGACAAATCATGGTGACGACAGCCTGACTATCTTCGTACCAGGATTTTTTTTTTTTTGCTCTGCAGATGACCCATTTACTCTGTGCCTTCGATGATCTCTAAAAAAGCAGTGAATGAATCCCCCACAGTTTGGTCTGTGCAACCTGATTGCAGACAGTTTGTTTTTCAGGCTGTCTTTTAAAACCGTCTTTCCCACCACCTCCTCTGATTATGCATGTATGCTTCAATTACAGAATGACTGATTGAGAGCTGAGTGCAGTGTCATGTCTCTCGTAAGGTACAAGCGCTGTTCATTACTTCCTTCCTGTCAAATTATGCAGCCATATTACCACCGCGGCATTTTCCTCAGCGAGACCCGCAGCCGAATATCCATCAGCAGAGACGAGGCAGAAGTAAAGGTTGGAACGAAACGCAGCAGGGAGCAGCGGCGCCCGGGAACGACATCAGTTAACTCGTGTCAAACTTCAGCTACGACCACAAATGCTCTGAGGCTACATGTGAAAGGTCACATGACTAAGTTTAAGTTCTTCAACATGGATGAAAATTCACCACATTTGCTAGAAGATCAGGATCTGGTGTAATAGTTAATACATAATATATAAGATTTGCATCTTAAAGTAACATTAAACACTTATAGAACAGATAAACAATTGTTCCTATGAAGAGCATCATGTTTACCACGGGAAATTAATTACATTTAAGTTTTCAAAATGATTTAGAATAGCAACCATGCAACGACGCAAAGACTGTATATGAGAACTGGACTGAGTGACCCCCTCCAAACAGGAGGTTACTGCTGGCTCCAAGAAGCCAAGATCCCATAGACTCTTATAGAGAAATAAACAATTATTAATCAGTCATTCTATTGGTCAAACTAACCATTATTGCTCTGATGCTTTTTTTAATATGTTCACAATATTCCTCGTTAAATGACCACAGAAGCTGACCAATCAGATGCCTCAGTTAAAGTAGGCGGAGTCTGCTGGACCCCACCTCAAAGGTTCAAAACGTTTGACAGATTCCTTGTTGTCCTAGAAACTGAGACTCAGATTGATTGTCACTGCACACTGACATCTGATTCCAACATGGCGACATCCGTATCAGCGGCAGAGTTGACTTCATGATGTTGGAGCCAGAAGTAAGCCATTTTCCACTGATGACGTCACACTCTCTCACTCCAGTTCTTATATACAGTCGACGGAAAGAAGTAAATATAAATTAAGATGGCATATTTCAATGTATTCATACTTTTTTTTCTTCTTTCATCTTCTTAGCTGCTTGTCCCTTCGGGGTTGCGGGGGTGCCAGAGCCTAACCCGGCTACAGATGGGTGAGGGCAGGGTACACCCTGGACAGGTCGCCAGTCTGTCACAGGGCCTCAATCAGACACTCATGTTCTCACACCTAGGGACAATTTAGAGTCACCAGTTAATTTATGAAGCTTGCTTTTTGGACGGTGGGAGGAAGCCGGAGTCACCAGAGAAAAACCCACATGCACGGGGAGAACATGCAGACTCCACACAGAAAGGTCCCAGTTGGTGTTTCTGTTTCAGTTTTCCGACATTTTTTATATTTCAATGTAGTAAAACTGACATTGATTATCTTATCAAGAACGGCAGATCTTGCTAGCTAAACCGACAGACAAAGAGTGGCAGTGGGATGAGGAGGCAGCCTGCTTGGGCCTCCTTAACCTTATGATTTTTATATATTCATTTTATTTTCAGTGAGATAACAATAAAAAAGATAATTTAGTTATCTCAAGCTAAACTAACAGTCACTGTCAATCACATCCAGACCACACCTCCTCCACTTAGCCTTCCTCCCCTAGCCCCGCCCCCTTTTTTTTTGCATTTTTCAAATCTGGGCTGAGAGTGGAGTCAGCGCCCAATTTGTTTGGTTAACCTTTAATTTCTCTTAAATTCATAGTTAAATTCACTTTCCTTTTTTTTTTATTTGGTTTGCTTGATGAATCATATGCATAATGAACTGAGTTATCCTGCAAATGAACCAGAATCCATCTATTTTAGGACTACCAGAGCTACCTAGTTTAGGGTCACTTTCCTCACACATCCAAAAACATGCTTCATTGGGTAATTGGTGATTCTAAATTTGCCTCTAGGTGTGCATGAGAGAGGAGGTTTCGTTATATGACCCTGTGACAGACTGTTGACCTCTTTCCCTAAAAAGGATAGAGCAGCGTCAGAAGATACAAACTGATCCAGACCTAACAGACCAGTGTGAAACTGCTCTTCCTCTAACGATTCTGTTTTTCTGTTTCCTAAGTTGGTTTATTGGTTTTACATTTTTGCCTCAAATATAAGTGGCCTCAATTATAGTTTTACTTTTTTTAACCGGTTCACAGCTGGTTCTAGTTTGTAATCCCAACATTTGGATGGAACTCTGTAGGTTAGCTGCATTCTCTCGCTGTTTTTTGTTGCTGCCTGACGTGTTTCAGTTTCATCTTGCTTAAGCTCTTTGTGGTTTCAGTCTTTAGTCCTGTTCCAGTCGGTTGAATAATTTAGTCTAGTTTCTGTCTTGGGTCTCCTGTGATTGCATTCCTTACACAGAGATCTGCTGGAGGTTCTTTGATGGTGATGATGCTGATCTAATTTTTAAAACGTGTAAAATATTTAGTAATATATTTTTATTGTCCTGAGAATCTAAAGAAGCATTCTCAGTTTTTTACATCAGTTTTAAAGTTGGTTCAGTTTAGAGTTTATGAAACAAATTTAGTTCTGAAAAAGGCTGCAGTGTTGACTACATTTAAAAATGTAATTTATATTTAGGACCTTCAGAGCTTTGGTTTAGTTCTGCTGTACTTTACCTGCTGCTGTTTTAAATTACTTTAATTAGTGGACTTATAACTTTGAAAATCCTGTTAACATGTTAAGTTTGCTGGTCCAGCATTTTAACTCAAGCGCCATGAATGTAATTTGAAATTTCTCTTCCAGCCTCTCTAGACTCTCGTTTAAATGCTGAAGCTGAAGTTTTCCTCAGACTTGACCCAGTTTCGGCTCATGCTTGCCTTGTTTTCTCAGCCTAATAGCTTTGACCTTCAGGGTTCTCTCTGGTTTCCACACTCGTGCGGGGTTAATCCCTTTGATTTACAGTACTGGGCTTCCCTGTCATATTTAATGCAGGGGAGTTCCATTTCCAACCAGTCTACAAAACTACAACATAAGAAAAAGAAAGAAATGAACTTCCAGTTGACCCATATGGAGATCCATAAACTCATTCATATTCTTTAACAAAGCGTAAATACATTTTTTTTCTGTCCTGCAGAAGTCCTGAACCACAAGATCGTCTTAGCAATTCTTCTTTCAGTTAAAGACTTGAAGTGAAAATGTAAACTCCGCCACAAACTCAACAAAAACGCTTACTACCCCGTGACAGATTAATGATTAAGAAAAAGAATGATGGCATTTCAGTGTCTCAGGAAAAAACATCAAGAATGGGGCTCAAAGAATATATTTCAAAAATCCATTAAAGGTGCTTTCACGCCGAACGCAACTCACGTGCCCCGCCCCTCTTTTGCCGCGTGACAAATTCCCGAGTCAGATATGGGAGGAGCTAGGAGCTCTCTCTGTGGATAGCTCATTTAGAATAAATGGAAGACACAAACAACGTCGAGGAATAAGGTCTATTTATTGTGAAAAGTTCTACAAAAACATCATGTCTCCATGTTTGGGTTTATATGACTGTTATTAAAAGATTTTCCCGGCACAGGGGTCTGAATAACAGCCGCTTCCACTGTCTTTCTGTGTCTCTGTGGCTGAGCTTGAAGGCTGACTCTCTCGTATTAACTCAAGGGGGAAATAAAATCAAGAGACCTTTTTCCTTTTTTTTAGTGTCTCAATGAGACTCGAGCTGGCAGCCCCCGCAGCGTCTCTCTCTCTCTGCCGCCATATCGAGCGAGCTCCGCCGCGGGTGCAAAACCCGCCTATCTGTCCAGACCGTGTCCCGCCTTTGCCCAAAAGTAGCCGGATGAACTCTGAAAACCTGTGGCTCAAACGGGTAAAGGAAAAAGATGAAAGTTCAGGACAACAACGCTCACTTTGGACAAATATTCTACCTGCTGATCGAGTCACTGAAAACGTCACGTGCCCGAAGCTGAGTTCCTGATTGGCTGATGTGACGCAGCAACCTGTCAAACTTCAGGTATTTACATTTTGGCCGCGCAGCCCAATTCGCGCCTCACCGCTCAAATCGAGCTGCTGGCAGACTTTCGCGCCGCGCCCGTCGCTCAAATCACGAGGCAGGGCTTCAATTCACCTCAGAGCATGCCGCCTGAATGGCGTTCGGTGTGAATGCACCTTTAAAGAAACCAAAAAACACATGCTTGGGATATCCAAATAAAGTTTTTAAAATATTATGGGATGGCCACAGGACCTACAGGTTTTGTAGCAAAGCAAAAAAAGCAAAAAGTCAGCCCTGAGAGACCAAAACAGAAATGGATGCTATGGAGACAGAACCAAGAAAAGCTTTTTTTCATCAATTTGTCACGTGCAGCTCTGACCAGGGTGGCAGGGGACAAGGGGGGAGTATGAGGTGAGTCTGCAGCCGCTCGGCCACCAAGGCCAGGTCAAAGGGGGGCGGCGAGGGCGGGTAGCGCCTACGAGCAAACAGCGCCGCTCGCAGCTTTAATTTGATGTTTTTTTTTGCATTTGAAACCCATATGAAAAATAAAAATAGCAAGGTGGGGGAACTCACTGACTCAACTGTATGTTATCACCAGGTTTCTTCTCCTCTTTTCTGTGTTTCCGGTCATTGCTCATTTCAGGCCGTACGGTCCCACGTGACCCGCTGCTCTGACTGCATAGCACTTTCAGACAGATGGATGGAAAAGTTTGGCTCATCAGTTAAATTTGTTCCTTGCATTTGACCCCCACCTCCCCTTGAGATCAGTGAGCTGCAGTCAGAAGTATCTGATGGTTTAAACCCCCAATCCAACTCTTTATGCTGAGCAAGGAGGCTTTAGGTACAGTCTTTTGGAATCGAACCCACAACCTCCCAGTCTTTGGCTGGACACTCCACCAAAAGGAGTTCAAACTCTAAATAAAAAAATGAACAGACACAAACATGTTCTGGTTTTCTCACTAACTGAACCACATCAGCACGAATGAACTGCTGTGAATTCACTGTTTCTACAAGCCTGGACTTTCACAAGGGTTACCATGACAACAGTACACTTTATAGCATATGGATTTGAGTTATGCATCGGTGAAATCTCCAATTTTCCTTAGTAACCAGTGTTTGCATTCTGACTCATAGCATTAAAAAAAAGCATGTGTTCAGTTTGGGAAACATTTAAACCACATTTAGAGTCAGCTGAATAAAAGTGTCTTCAAGAGTCAAGACGGTCTTTTCCAGCGGAAAAATCTTCAGCCTCTCTATGAGGGGAAACCCTTAAAGCACTTCCAAACTTTTTACTCTCATCTCTTCAGAATACAGAGACCAGAGGAAGTAAAATGTGTTTTTTACTGTAATGTCATTATTTGACCTAAGGTGGCACCATCCTGGTGACTGGAATCTCATTTCCATCACAGTTCTTTATGCATTTGAATATGAAAAAGGTCGTTTTTAAAATTTCTTGAGTTAACTTTGTGAGGATGTGAGGGAGACATCATCAGAAATTGTCTTTATTTTTCAAATAAATGTTGGTCAGTTGTATATTTTTCATTTTATTTTAGGGGAATCTAAAGATGACAAAATATCTAAATATTTTCAGTATCATATTTGACACAAAAGCAAACCACACTGAAATAAAAGTCCTTTACATACCGGGGTCTGACTTGGAGAACGTGTCCACGTCTAGTAGATTCCTGAGGAGATAAAGAAAAAAATTCTGTTTACATTTCAGTTTTTTAAATATATCTAGTCCCTTCAAATCTTCTCCAATGAATCCCTAACACCAGGGCTTCATTCTCGCATCTTTATTGATTAAAGGCAGATAAATATCAGCAATGATGGAGGCATCAGGCCAACAGCAGCAGCTCAAGTCAGAGACTGATGAGCCCAGAATGTGTGGAGCCTCAGTCCTATCAAGAGATTTTTGTGCCACAATATTGCAAAAAGTCTCAAGCTTGACAAAAAACATTTCCTAAATTCCAAACAAAATGTTCAGTTTTAAAAACTAACCTTTTAAAGTTGCAAATAAAAGAATTAAACATTTGCTCTCAAAATACACTTTTGCTTTTTCAGCACAAATGTTTTTTGATGTGTCGTCTCTCATCTCGCTTTCTCCATATCTTAGATTTTGCGTTCCTAAGTTAGAGTTTAGTGTGACATATGTGCCACCAAACAGCCAATCCCAGACAAGAGGGTTCATTCTGATTGGTCTAGATCACGAACCTGGTCCCGCCCCCAAGGACCACACAGTTGCTGGCATGTCTATTCTAAAAATAGCACAACTCAGTTGTGAGCTGTGTCTAAAACTTAACTACACACCCTTTTACATTGATTTAAAAATTAAAACATGTTAAAATATGTTCATGATACATGAACTTTAGATAAGTTTAGGTGACCTTTGACCTACTCCAGTTCAAAGATCATTAATTTAGTTAAAATGCTGCAGATTTGGTCATTAGTTCAAAATATGACAAGATTTGTTTAAAAATGTGTAAGTTGACTTTTATTTACCATTACATAATTGATAAACATGGAACAACATAGTGAAAATGGGACATTTTTCCCATTAAATGTAAGTGATCATCTGAAAATGTAACAATTACTGAGATTATAAAGTTCTGAATATTGATATTTGTTTCCTAGACTGTTGTCATTCTTGATAATTATGGTGAGAAATCAGTGTCTTTAAATAGAGGAGTATCATTATTCATTATTAAAAATGTATGACTAAGAACTAAAGGCAAACTAAACAATTTTTATTTCAAACAGGTAGCCCTCCGCATGACTCAGTACCCATGAAGTAGCTCTCAGTTTCTAAAAGGTTGATGACCCCTGCTCTAGATTCTATCCAATCAAGTGTCTGAGCTTTGGACAGACTTTGGATTTTGTATCGGTTCTGTTCAACCGGGATTCGACAATCTTCAACCTTTCTGGTCTGTTTGTCTTTGAGTAGAACCCAGAAGAAACATCAAAGTAAAAAGGATATCTATTTATGTTAGTATAGTGACCAGCGTGCTAAAAATGTCCGCAGCAGAAAAAAACGTCCAAGTCCGGCTTGAAGTTACATTATGTTGCAATTAAGATTTGTATCTGAGCTATAGTTTTTCATGAATAAAACATTAAAACACTATGAGAAAATAGCTTTTTTTCCATGATTAATTTTGTTTTTTTACTATAAAAAAAGCACACATGAGTTGTTAAAATAAGAAGCCCTTTGGAACACAGGATAATCTGCTGAAGCAAATTTAATCAAAGAAAAAAATTACCTTTAAGGGTTAAAAATGCTACTTTTTCTTTTTATACATGAAGTTACTTTGGGTAGCCTTCATTCTTTTCATACCACTGCTGTTAATCTAATCAAAAACACTTGTGTAGTAAAACATAATAATATGTGCTTTAAGCCTTTTATTTTTAATAACAAACTTTTATCTATTTATCAATATAGAACGCACACAGGCCTGTTTAGTGTCATGTCAGCAGAGAAACTTTACTTTATTTTACAGTTTCCAGAGATTCTCTGCCAAAAATTCACAAATTTGACAAAAAAAAAAAAAAAAGATCAATACTAAAAAAAAATTCTTCAGCAAAATACCCTGTCTAGTCATGTCAGACAAATATATGGATTTGATAGGATGGAATCTCGACCAATCAGCATGAACCCTCTTGTCTGTGATTAGCGGTTTGGTGGCACATACGTCACGCTAAAACTGAAGCGTATGAACACAAAATTTAAAAATAGGGAGACAGAGAGATGAGAGACAACGCATCTGAAACATTTGTGTTCAAAAATGTATTTGGAAAGCAAATATTTAATATTTTTATTTGCAACTTATTTTATTTTTAAAACTGAACGTTTTGTTTGCGATTTAGGACATTTTGATCTCAAAACTGTGACTTTTGTTGGCATTGTGGTGGCTCAAACATCACTTGATAAGTCCCAGTGAGAGCGGCCCGAGCGTAGCACGCTTTCACCGCGGCATGAGCACTTTCAGCGCTGATGACCTACTTTATAGGTATCCTGTTACCTCTGAAAAACAACCCATCTTCAAATGTTCAGACAAATCCAAAGCAAAGTGCAGCTCCTGCCTGATATTTAGCCTGGAAAACCTCTGCAGTCGGCACTGTCTGACTCTTTAAATAGGTGGGTAAATAGATAGTAGTTTTTAATGACTGGGAGAAGCTTGTTATTGAACAAATTAAGTATATGAAGTCATATTAAATCCATATTATCGTCTTTCAAGGCTGCACTCACTTTTTAGAGGATAAAACAAATTCTGTGTTGTTTTATATAATTCCGAAAAATCCGAAGATTTTTTTTTCTATTAAAAAATGTCTGCTTCCTGTTTGTCAGTAAATTATGGATAAATCAACATTTCTGATACTTCTCAAACTAGTTATGATTTTCTAATATCATTGTCCATTGAAACTAAGAGATTAAACTGTACACATTCATAAAACACATGCATCCGATTTCTCTAATCATTCTCCATAAATGTGACCTGATTTCTTTTTCATTTGTTTCAAAACTGCAGGACATCGTCCAAAATTCTGTTTGCAATCACAATGTTTATTTTTTCATGCCAAAACAAAGCTGCTCCAAAGCATTTGAACTAGATTTAGATCAATTTTAATCTACTTAGGGAAAACAAATTGAGTATTCTGAGATTCTAACAGTTATTGGGTGCTGTAATAAAATCAATACTTCTTTTTCTTGTTAACCAAAACATAAATTCCGAGGCTATACTTTTCTGTTTTTTAATATTTTTCCAACAGAAAAGAATCAATAGTTTGTTGAGTTTTTCTAAATGACCCTCATCAGCGTCTATGTTTTCACTAATGAAGACCAACATCAGCATCACTTCCCTCCCACTCTCTGATCTCACATGCAAGAGCTTTAGTGAAGTCATTAACTTTTATTTTTCAGTTATCAGAAAAACAACCAGAATAAGCATTTAAAATAGCAACAAAGCCCATCATTGGTTTAAACCCATTATCCAAACAGCAGCCATTAAAACCCTCTTTATGACAGTCAGGCCCTAAGATGATCACAAATGGTCACAAAATGCAAAACAAATGTTGAAAAAAATGTGAAAACATAAACTTTACCCGTCACAAAATACAAATATATATATGTTTACATATGATTAATCGCATGGGTTAACACATCAACTTTCACAGCCCTAATATATATAAATAAATATTATATATTTTATATATAAATCTATATAAAAGATATTGTACAAAATATATTTAAAAATATCTATATATATATATATATATATATATATATATATATATATATATATATAAGGGCTGTGAAAGTTAACGCGTTAACGGGTTCCTTTAATATTCTTAAAGTTTTATTACATTAAAGAGATAATATGGCATTTATTTGCAGTTTCTGGGACAAAATCAATCTTTAATTTTTATTAACAAAGCGGAAGATGAACGTCGATCCGACAGCTCATTAATTTATTTTGGGATGTGGACCGACATTTATTTTTCAACAATAATGAGCACCGGCATTGTCTAAAAATTGCGGAAACTCCGCGGTTCACTGCGAAGGTCCTGCTCGCCGCTGTTACGAGAGGCGAGCAGTTCAGAGTGGACAGACACGCCCCCACCTGAGAGCAGATTCCAGCTGATTCCAGGAAAGAAATGTCAAATGGACAGCAGGAGAGATTAATTGTGATTATTTTTTTCCAGGTTTACGATTAATTACCGTATTTTTCGGACTATAAGTCGCACCGGAGTATAAGTCGCAGGGGCCAAAAAATGCATAATGAAGAAGAAAAAACCATACATAAGTCGCACTGGAGTATAAGTCGCATTTTTTTCAAGTAATTTATTTTACAAACTGGTTGAAAAAGACAATATTACATCATCCTAGAAGGTAAGTTATAACATTCATAAGTGAATAGAAAACAGGCTGAATATGTGTCAACACATATTCACATATTAGCGTCATGAAAAAAACGAAAAGGTGTAGCATTTATATAACATAACAGTTTTATTTAACTATAGCCTCAAGAACTCATCAACTTTGTATCTTTCCTCTAATTAATTGCACACAATCTCACTCCATATCACTAAATCCGTTAAATTCTTCATCCTCTGTGTCACGTCTGAATAACTAAAGTAAATAAAGTAATTGCATAGATCACCATAAGAGGGCACTCTAGACTTACGGTCCATATCTCATCATTAAAAATTCGTATATAAGTCGCACTGGAGTATAAGTCGCAGGGACATTCAATCTATGAAAAAAAACGCGACTTATAGTCCGGAAAATACGGTAGTTAAAGTTTTTTTAACTGATTCCGGCCCTAAAAAATATTTCTAACAGCTGCTGTTTTGTATTTGCAAATTTGTTTTCAGGTTCTCTTCCTCTTTGCTCTCAGTTCTTAATTTTCAGTCAATAACTATAGCGATAGCAATTGTTTTGCTTTTAGTATGGATCCTAATTTTACTTTGAGCCAGGACATGATTGACATCAGGTGATAGAGGATAAAGTGAGATCTTTTATGAACAATAAACATGTTTGGAAAGGTCAAAGGTCAAATGTCAAAGGTTTTTTTAGCAGTAGCTTATGTAAGCTTACTCCTTCATTCAACTTTGACAAAAAAAACAAAGATTTATCCATTTTCCGCATGTCATCATGATTTTCATGTAGCTCAGTAATCTCCTGCTAAAGTGACCACATGACTATTATCCATGGAGTGATTTGATGTCAAGATTTTAAATCATTTCTTTGCATTTATTTTAAACGGACAGGAACCCTCGCTCCCCTCCCCACTGCTGACAGCTCTATGTTTTTATGCTCTCCCACTAGCTTATGGCCCCTCACACCCATACCTAACATTAGCAGTACAACAAAAATGATGAGCAATATCAGAGCTATCCAGTTACACAGATCTGATCCAGATTCCAGCTCAGACAAGGAAAACAAGACGTTCAGGGATCTATTTGTAAACCACCTATTGTATTTTTGACATTACAAATGCATTTTTTAAATGTCTTTTTTTTGTCTGAATCATTTGAACAAAGAAATACTCAAACATGCATGTTGAGCTTTATTTCTTTATATGTGACCTCCATCACCAGAAAAGTCCCACCAGAACATGTTAAAAACACCATTTTACTCAGAGTACTGACTAACAGACACACTTCACTGAGGAGGATGAGCAACAATGTATTTCATAAATGTCTGCCAGCATTTCTGTTTTAGACAAATCAAACTCCTTCAGAGGAAAAGAAGCTCAAACACAGCAGACTCAGGAGTGCT
This sequence comes from Oryzias melastigma, assembly GCF_002922805.2. Taxonomy (NCBI): domain Eukaryota; kingdom Metazoa; phylum Chordata; class Actinopteri; order Beloniformes; family Adrianichthyidae; genus Oryzias; species Oryzias melastigma. The sequence goes on from NC_050518.1 coordinate 28,735,136, forward strand.
TCACTTTCCTTCAAGAGTCGTCATGACGAGCTGGTTTTATGTGAAGAAACAAAACTTAAGTTTGACGACACGTCATCAAGATTCCAATCTTAGTTCCAGTTCATATCAAGGTCATGCAGTTCATTTTATCTCCTTCCTCACAGACTTTGAAGAGTTTTTCTCTCATTCAGAATTCAGGCTTGCTGCTGTAGCTCAACATCCAAGGACCCCGCGTGTATCAGACAACACGGCCAATTTCAAGCCTGTCGACTGATATTAAACTCACTTTATAAACACAAAAGTTCATGTAAAAATACAAATACAATGACAGAAAAATGAGGAGACATGAGGTCAATTCCAGTTTTACAAGAAAGTAAGTTAACACATTCAGCTTTTCCCAGTCCTGGTCAGCACAGATCATGTTGGTTCTCAAGTATTTAGGGTCTTAGTAAAACAATTAAAAAGAAAATCTTCAGTTGTAACTTTCTGGAATTTAAAATAGAGATTTTGCATCCAAAACACAAAGAAGATACAAATATATATATAAGAAAAGTTTTAAAGGGGCCGTACCATGAAAATTCTACTTTTAGAGGTTTTAAATGCATTTTAGAGTAATCCTCTAAAAACCTGCGCTGTCTGCAGTAGCCCCTCCCACACCCACGAAAACGAGCGGTTGGAAACGTGCTGACATAAGATCGTTGCCAACAGCCCCCTCCAGGAAGTCTGCTCAGACAGTTCCGCCCCCAGACACCCGAGAAGGAGCTGTGTGTGTGTTGTGAACCAGTGAAGGGATGGCCAGGCCTACTAAAGGAAGATAAATCGTATGTGCATCCATCTTTGAAGAAGTTTGGATTATTTTTGTGTAAGAAATACAGACATAGTGCCACAGAATCTAGGATGACGTCATGCAGCCGCACTCAGCGGGAGGCGGAGCTTCAGGAATCGAGTCGTTTTACTTCCGGGAAGGGCAAAACTCACAAAATATAACTAATATTTAATAAATAATTCATTTTTTAGTGGTCCAAAGGTAATATATGATCTTATATATGGATCTAGTTCACTCTGATAGGCTTAAGAAAATCATGGTAGGGCCGCTTTAAAGTGGGAAAAAGTGTAGAGCCGACAGGCCTTAATAACTGTCATTACAGAAGACAAACAATGATTAACTGAAGGAAAACTGTTTGCCTTTTACTCCACAATCTTTTTCCTGTAAAATAATTATATTTTACTTTGGGCAGATTTACACCTTTAGATTAAGTATTTTTACAAAAAGAACGAGGAGATGTGTTCATTCAGATTTATCTGACGTCTGCTGTGAGGCGAAGTTTTATTAAATTCGGATTGTGCAACAGAAAAAAGGAACAAAACAACACAAACAAGCCTGATGGGAAAAAAAGTTCAAGAAAAGTAGAAGGTTGAGTTTCACAAAAGTGCTTAGAAGGAACCTGAAGATGGTTGAATAAAAGGAAGACAAACCTTGAAGAGCTGCAGCCACTTTGAGAAGAACAGACAGAAATTAACCTCGCAATGATGTGAGAGGTTGTCAACAGCATCCAGGAAACTGACTCACACTGCTGTGAGTCATTTACCAGTTTGAAACCCTTCAGAAAAACACGAATTATTAAAACACAAAATGTTAAAGAGAACTGGGGGGGGGGGTGGTGGAACAAGATGGATGATGCAGCCAAATCTGGGGGGCTCTACACTGAAAAAAACATTTTATTTTCTTGGCTGTTGTGTGAAAAAGATGATTATTTTATTTTTAAAAAACACTTTCAGATCCTTGTGCCATAACTCATCCATCAAAAGGCCATTAGAAGGGGGAGTAGAAAGAAATAACCAGGTAAAGATCACATCTGGCGTTCCTCATGGGTGTTAACTCGTCCCACTGATCTAGTCTCTTCACACAACCTGTTCGGACTTATGCCACAAACAAGGACAGGAGTGGACATGAGTCTATCCAACATGAAACAGGGTCTGAGGAGGAAAAAACTGACACGTCTTTGAGACCCGCAGACATCAAAACTATGTTTTTAACATGTTCTTGGGACATTTTTCTGATGTGGGACACGTTTAAAGAAAACTAAGATCAACGCCGACAGTCCCTCCCACATCTCAGAGGTAAATTTCTAATGAACTCATGCCGTTCTGCAGAAACTATGTCCAAGAAAACAGCAGAAGTTTTTTTATTTTGGTAAAAACTGAATAATCCTAATGAAAAGCCCACTTTGATAATAAATAAAAGATGAATTTGAACAAGAAAGGGGAACATTAAATAGCATTTTAGAAAAAAAAAATACTGCTAATCAGTGAAAATATTTCATAATATTGATTTAGTATATAACAAATTCAATAAACATTATTTATTATTTGAGTCTAGAATATGTTTTTTTAAAAAGTTGCAAATATGGAGCGAAAGAAATATCAAAACACACTAAAAAGATCTAACTGGAGATCTGTTAGCAATAGTAATTAGACCATATTTTAAAAAGAGTGTTTTTTTCTGTGAAAAGTTTTTGTTTAAGACAAACATAACACGAGCTATGACATAATTGTGAATTCCATTTGGACCTGTGATCTGTGGAGCTTATCCTGTTTGCTGAGGTTGTATTCAGACCAGACAGTTGGCTTGAAGTGAACCAGAGACTGGAACAAAGTTTCAATCTGAACATGCACAAGCAAACTGTGGTTCGGGACCAGAAACTGCTCTCTGACCCATCTTTTGAGGTGGTCTTGGTTTGTTTCCAATCGGACTGAACTTCAGTTTGCTCTGAGATTTCTCAGTCTGAATACAAACCAGTCAGAGAGCGAAATAACTGGACCAAAACAGCCACTGTAGGCTGTTATTAGCGGACAAACGTGCAGCAGCGATGCAACAGCAACTCACTAAAATGTGGTCTGATGAAAGCAGGCTCATTAAACAACTTTTAACATGATAAAGTTGCTTCCCATTTCCCAACTATTCATATGTCATAAACGCTTATTAGCATACCCCGTAGTGTCCTCAGTAACCGTCATGCAGGATTCCTCCGCTGTCCCAAAGCAGCAGTAAAAAGTGTTGAACCGGGCCTTCATACAGACGTTCAAAGTTGACCAGCGAAACAAAAAGTTTGAATAAGTGAGCTATCAACAAGGATTTGCAAAGAGAAGCACCTCCATCTTTCTCCTTATGTTTTGACCCACCCATGTAACTGTTGGCCAATGACTGAAGAGATCTCTAGTCACGTGGTATTGTTTACAAGCTTTGGTCCAGAACAGAAATCTCCAGTAGATCCCTGTCTGATTACAGACCAAACACCAGGTTCAGGACTTGATCCAGACCAAATTAGGCGGACTCCGTCCAGAACCAACCATTTTTTCCAGTGTGAATACATCCTCAGACACTTCACATCGTTTTGACAAAGCTTTTTGTTATATTGTTATTTGTGATGTCTGATCTTTGTTATAATGCAAAAAAGCAACATTTGCTAGTCGAATTTGAGTTTTTTGGTCAGTTTCAGCTTCATGGTCAAATTATCATCTAATACACATGTCAAAGTCGAGGCCCGGGGGCCGAATCCGGCCCTTGGGTAATTCTATCCTTCCCTCCAGATCCTTTTATTTTATTGTTATTTACCTTGTATAATTGTGATAAAATATATTTACATGGAAGTAAAATATTGAAAGTTATTTAAGATGATTTATTCTGGAATAAATCAGTTTACAGTTTTAAAGTTGTGAAAATTGTCATTCTGCTAGCTTTTCTGACTATTTTGACATTTACTAAGATTTTTAGGCTATTTTGGAGTTTAGCTAATATTTCAGCTACATGCTAGCTGTATTGGCTAAGTTTTTTTGTTTAAGCTAACATTTTAGCTGGCTATCAATTTCAGCATCTTAAGCTATCAGCACTAGAATCTTCAGCAGCCAAATTCAGCTTACAGCATTCACACTAGCATTATCATAGGTAATGCTATATATCTAGTTCATAATTATGTAAAAAAGTTACAGTTTTAAAGTTTAAAAAAAGGTCATTTTAGTGTTCAATAAATGTTTATCGTGTTCCGCCCTCAACCTAAGGTGTGTTTTGGATTTTGGCCCCTTGTGTGATTGAGTTTAACACCCCTGAAAAATCTCTGTAAACAAGAAGATGGGGGCTGAACTAAAAAAAGTTAGATGTCAAGAATTTCCACAAAATCACTTTTTTAGATACATTATTAGAACAACATATTAAGTAGTTAAAAATGTTAAAGGCTTTGTACTACTGAGAGTTAACAGTGTGTCTGACGAGGGCTTACTACAGGGTGACCTAAGGGGGCTTTTAAAGCCACTCTGACCCAGGGCACACGAAATTTTTAGACATACTCCTGCATCTTAAACCAATTAAAGAGAAACAGTTTGAACTTGACTTTTTAAGAGCAGAGACTCACATTTATAATTCACGATTTATTACTGTATATACTTATTATTTCTGCTTTTAAACCTGCTTTTCAATGGAGCTGGAAAATCTTTATTTTTTTAAATTTAGACATTCATTGTGTAAATTTCACATAGAAATGAGGAATGTTCATTTAGATTAAATTCATCCGTTTTGAACTACCATCAATCCTCTGTAAGAATTTTAATTTTACAATAATTTAAATTAAATGCTTCTTTGACATTATAAACCTGAGGTTGAAGACAATCCATCATCTCTGTCCCGACTCTGACCTGAGCTGTCAGAGTCAAGTGTCTGGCCACCTGAAATCTGGGGGATCTCGGGAGGATCTCCACAGGAGCTCCAGCTATTCATTATTCAGCAGCAGCTTTGAAAGACAGAGAGCGCAGCAGCAGCAGCCAGTCTGGAAACATCCTGCTGTCACTCACTCAGACAGTTCAGCTGCCTAAAAGTACACTTTCCACCAAGAATTTCACATTTTCTACCAACATTGCATCTCTGAAAGCCAAACAATCTTTCTGTTGCTATGTTTCAAGCCGCGCGCCACGCGTGGAGTGGGCAGCAGTGGGAATCCACTTGGCCCCCAGCCAGACTTCCAGCTAGAAGAGAAGATCCTGGAGGAAAAGGATCACTTTGATGTTTCCAGCAGCAGCTGGGCTTCAGCACACAGCATCCTGGACATCACATGTTTCCATGTTTGTGAGCATTTCTGCTAAAAACGCACAGAGTGGGAAAAAAAAATCTCATACCTGCACGAGACGGTAACTTCTATTTTAGTTGCGGGGACTCTGGTGTTGAGAGGGTCAAATTCCCCTATTGATGCCATCATTTCGCCTCGCGACGCTCTCCAGCATCCGAGAGCAAAGACGGGATAAAGAAGAGAAAGAAAAAGAAAAGCTGGAAGTGGAGCTGGGGGGCGCGCGCGCGGGCTCTGATCATTCACCGGAACACCGGGACGGTAGATCCATGGCACAGACCCGCGGAGGAGGCGCGCGCGGACGCACTGACGGCCGCAGAAAGTTGGGAGGCAGATTTTAAAGTTATTACATCCGTCACGCGCTCGCTGCGCTCGAGTCTGTCCGGCGCGAGGAGGAGGCGGAGAGCGCCCCCTGCAGGAGGCGCGCGCGCTCCTGCACGGGGAGCCTTTTTTGTGGAGTAAAAACGTTTGGTTTTTGGAAAGAAAAATGAAGTCAACCGTTAAAAAATCGATTAAAGAAACACGGCTAAATGTTTATGTCTGCAAGGAAATACTATTGAACATCAGGAGAAAGCCACAATAAATAAAATATAATAAAATGTTCTTGAATCCAGATGAAAATGCCTGATTTTGGGTAAGTTGTTGGCAGTGATTTTAAAAAATGTCAAATATAAAGAGACAGAAGTTCAAAATAATACCATTTAGCATGACAAAAGCAAATAATATGATAAAAAATATGGATCATTTAAAGAAAAGTGTCAAGGTACTCCATTTTCAGGTAAGAATGTGTTTTACCTTCTCTTCTCTTTTAACACAGACTATTGATTTAAAGCAGAAAAAACTAAGTAGGCAAACATATGTAGGCTTACCTTTTTTTATACAGTCTAAACCACATGTCAAACTCAAGTCCCGGGGCCCGGATTCGGCCCTCTGGGTAACTCTTTCCGGCCCTCCAGATCATTTTATTTTATTGTTATTAATAACCAGCTGTTATCTTGCACTTATGGAGAGTAAAATAATGAAAGTTATTTAAGATTAACGTTGATTTATTCTGGAATTATATTTCTGCTTTTTATTGTTCATAATTGTTTTAAAAAGTGTTTCAAGGTTTTAAAAACTGGCACTCTGCTAGCTTTTTGGAGTATTTTGGCATTTACTGAGGTTGTGTGGCTACTTTGGAGTCAAGCTAATATTTATGCTACATGCTAGCAGTTTTGGCTAATTCAGGCTTTCTCAGGGTATTTTTTTTGTCCATTTTGGTGCTTAGCTAATATTTCAGCTAAATGTTAGCTGTTTGGGGTAATTTAGGCTTTTCTTTTTAAGTTGTTTTAGGCTGTTTTGGAGTTAGGCTAATATTTACATGCTAGCAGTTTTGGCAAATATAGAACTTTTTTCCCTTTTTTAGGATATTTTGAAGTTTGTCAATTTTTTCTGCTTCATGCAAGCTAATTTTGGCTAACCCTAGGTTTTTTTTAGGCTAATTTGGCATTTAGCTAATATTTTTATCTGGCTATCAGCTTCAGCGTTTTTAGTTATAATTTTCAGCATCTTCAGCCTGGGAAGCTGAAGGGGGGGGTGCGATTGATATTGATCTAAACTCTCTTTTGTCTCTTTTTTGCATGAACTGCCATCACCTGGTCAACCAGCCTTATTTTCTAAATCTCAGAGTGAATCACCAAAGTAATAATTAAATATATTAAAAAAAATCTGTTCACATTAAAAAAAAAGAATGAGGAAAAGCAAACATGGTTTCCAGTGAAGTAAAATGTTTTAAAAAAGTTCTTTGCAAAGTCAGTTTTTAATAAAGGAGCATGGTTCCTGTTGGTATTCCCTGCAGTGGGAGTACAGACAGGATGTGGGGTGGAGGAGGAGCCAAAGGTCAAACATGTGGATCAACTTGAAGGTGGAAAACTTAAAATACTGTATGACAAAATCAAACCTAAACACAAAAAACTCAGAAATGTGTGACAGCAAACAGGTTTAAAAGTGACTGACTGATCCAGATCTTTTGTGCAGGTGTGACAGAATCCACCTACGGTGGCCCTGAAGTTCAAATCAAACCAAAAAAATCACTTAATGCTAAAACATTTTAAAGATCACAAAGACAATTAAAAAGGAAAACAAACAATAAAAAAAATACAAATACAAACAACACTCAAGAAACCAAAACACATTTCAGAAAAAAATGAAACAAAATAAAATGAAATATTTAGAAAAACAAAAGTAATTTCCAGAATTCAAAATGAAATGTTAAAAACCAAAACACAGTAAGAACAGTAATTGGTTGGTATTCAGGTAAATTGTTGTTTGGATGATGACGTTTGAGTTTAGACGTTTTTCAAGTGTCATCAATGTCCTAATAGTTATCAAAGTTTAATGATTAGTATGGAGCGAATGTATTATCGCTTAATGACACTAAAGCTTTTGATTGAAATGATGGACAAATGCCATCATCCAATCAGTGATGTCCCATGATTAATACATTTTCTAATGTCTTGTGTTTTGTTTTTTAACATTTCAATTTCTGTAAATTACTTTTTTTCTATTATTTTCTTTTTTGTGTGTGTGGG
>NC_050518.1:28742829-28756104 GCF_002922805.2 Oryzias melastigma
TCTAGTGAAATCTTTTTTTCAATATGTTTTTGCTTTTTTAATAGTCAAAATGATCTTTAACATGTTTTTAATGTTGAGTGATTTATTGATGTGATTTGTCCTCCAGGGCCACCGTATCCTCCACAGATATGACAATCCTGACATATTCCTTAGATTACCTGCGTCTCCTCCCCCTTTCGTCTTGGTTTACTGTTTTATCCACAGCTTTTCTTACTGTAATTAAAAGAGGGTGGGGGCAGTTGCATCTTCATTTCCCACACCCCCCTGGAGCATGTAATCACAGAGTTGGGCTCACACACCCCATGGTCAATTACCTCCACTAAGAAACAAGCTGCCATGCTCTAATGAGATTTGCACTCTTCTAAATTTGGAAAGGCGACTTTATTCAGAAATTATCAGCGCGCTCCTCCGACTCTGACCGCGACCCGGTGCTGCCATCTTCTGCTAAACAAAGCTGTGCTTTCAGGCGGGTATTTTTAGAACAGACACACAAAGGCTTTTAGAGAAGAAAGACGCAGATACATGTGAACTCAAAGTGGCAAGCAGTCCAAATATAAAATGTCTTTACCTGAGAGTCCATTTTTGACTGAAATAGAGTCATTTCTGGCCTGAAAGATCATAGGGTCTCCTCTCCAGCAAACAGCCGCTAGTGCGTGTTATTCTGAATGTGTGTGTGTTCTGTGCGTCCGTGTCCACTCAATTTTGCAGCTGATCAGGTAGAAATTGACATTTTTCTCTGCCTGAAAAACCAGCGGGAGGAGCAAATGGAGAGCGGGGGGAAGGAGGGAAAATGGGAATAAGAGGATGGGGGAGAGAGTCGACTTATTTACCCAATTTCCCCTCTCCTGTCTGTGGATGATCCACAACAGGAGGTGTAATCGCATGATAAAGGGGGGGACGGCTCGGAGGGCCGTGTCTGAGTCTGTGGAGTGGCAGCTAATTATCCAGGGAGCAGAAATCCTGTTTAGCTCCCATTTCAGTGTAGAGGAGGAGCAGGTCTCTGATGAAAAACAAAGTTCTCCCTCAACATGAGGACGTGATGAAAGGGGCCTTTTCAGGCTTTCTGATGATTCTTTCTGATTTTTCTGACACGTCTAATCGACCCCCGACCAGTTTGTCTCCGTCCATGAGCAAGCCTTAAGGAACTGGAGGACTCGTCAAAGATTTCAAGAACCACAGATGATTAAATCAATGACTTTTTATGTTGTCAAGAGAGTAAAGTCTGTATTTGATCTTTTAATTGTACTAAATCAAGTCTTCGTGATCGACCGCACACTGTGACTTCATCTGAACCATAAAAATGTATTTTCTCCGTGACCCCCCTGGAAACTGTCACGGTCAAAAGGAGAGACAACAGGAGCCACTCAAGAGAAAAAAAAGAGAGATTCTACCCATTGGCAGCATTTCTATTCATTGACTGCATGAAGGAACTGGATTGAGTGACCCCTCCCCCCTGGTTTTTCCAAACAGGAAGCTAAAAAACCATAGTTTGCAATAGAGAAATAAACAGCTTTAAGTAATTCTATTTGTTAAACCTGGAGTGTCAAACTCAATCACACAGGGGCCAAAATCCAAAACACACCTCCGGTTGCGGGACGAACAGGACAAACATTTATTGAACAATCTAAAACTACATTTTTAAAACTTTAAAAACGTAACTTTTTGACATAATTACGAACTAGATATATAACATTACCTGTGACAATGCTACTGTGAATGCTGTAAGCTGAATTTGGCTGCTGAAGATTCTAGTGCTGATAGTTGAAGATGCTGAAATTGATTGCTCAAAACCAAAAACGTTGAGAATGATAGCTGAAATCACTGACGCTGATAGCCAGCAAAAATATTAACTAAATGTCAAATCTAAAAAACAAAAAAACACAAAAAACCTAGGTTAGCCAAAGCAGTTAGCATGTAGCTGAAAAAAAGGCTAAACTTCAAAATATGCCTCAAAAACTGAAAAAAGTGTAAATTAGCCAAAACATCTAGCATGTAGCGGAAATATTAGCTAAACTCCAAAACAGCCTAAAAAATCTCAGTAAATTCCAAATTAGTCCAAAAAGCTAGCAGAATGCCAATTTTTAAAACTTTAAAACCGTAACTTTTAAACATAATTAAGAATAATAAAAAGGCAGGAATATTATTCTAGAATAAATCAACTTAAACCTTAAATAACTTTTAATATTTTACTGCCAATAAAAATATATTTTGTTAAAATTAAACAAGTTAGAAATAAGCGCAAGATAACATCGGGTCAATAAAAACAATAAAATAAAATGATCTGGAGGGCCGTATAGAATTACCCGGAGGGCCGAATCCGGCCCCTGGGCCTTGACTTTGACATGTGCGTTAGATTAACCACTTTTGCTTTGATACATTTTTAACATGTTCTTCTTAATCCTATCTCTTCATGATATATTTTTTTCTGTTGTTTAAGTTACAAACTGACCAATGAGATGACTCAATTAAAAGTGGGTGGAGCCTGCTGGCACCCCATCCAAAAGGTTTCATTGACAGATTCTCCAGCTTTCTATTGGTAGGGAGGGTGTGGCCTTCTAACAAGCTCACTCCTGATTGGTGAGAGAGGTTACCATAAAAGGTTGACTCAGACCAATCACGGCTTTTGACTTTATCTGGAACCAGCGCAGTAATGACACACGATCAAAATGAAATGTTTACATGCACCACGAACGGATCAACAATCAGTATAACCCACCTATCTAAATCGAAAGGAAATTTGGATCCAAATGAGTCTGATCTGGCCCGAGTATTCTGATTGGTGTGTACATGACACATTTTTATTCTGACCTAGCGTTTATTCTCTTTACTTGTGTCCATGTAAACGCCCCTTTCTTCTCTATACATCCTCACTCCCAACTTGTCATGTATGGACGTATGGTTCAAGCCCTCTCCATATCACTTTTTGACGTTTTGGGTGTCCCAAACTCGTCGTTTATTGATGTGCTGGCTGTTGAGCCCCCAATACTTAAGACGCAGTACCGGACACTGTAATGAACTGATACTGATACCCTAACTCGATACCAGTACACGTCCAGAAGACTGGGGACCTCTGATTAGTGTGTGCATTTTTCCCTGTCTGTGGCCCGGTACCAAGCGGCCCTCTTACCAGTACCAGTTGGCTGCCCAGAGATTGATTTAATGGGAACAGCCAGCATAGAAAAAACAAGGAGTTACGGACACCCAAAACATCAAAAAGTGACGGGGAGGGGGCCTGAACCACACGTCTATATATGACGAGTTGGGAGTGAGAATGTGAAGTTCCTGCAGCTACTTAAACAACAGCCCAGCAGATAGTTAGGACGTAACTCAGAGATGATCTACAAACTCCCCATTAACTACAAAAATGAATAATATATAATAATTTATTGGATATATAAATATGTATAAAATATTAATGAGCTCGGGAGAAAAATCTGGGCTCTCCAAACTAAAAGCGCCGTTTTCTGAGCTCCTTTGACTTGATGATCGGTACTTCAAATGTCAACTCTGCTCATGATAAGAGAATGAGTCTTTGATTTGACGAACAGTCTTGAGATTTTCCCCAGACTTGTTGGAAAAGACCTGTGACCATTTCTATCTTCAAACATTAACATGAGCTTTGAGACTTGTAAACATGGACTTTAAGTTTGACTTGCATTCTTGATCAGTACTTGACTCTGATTTGTAAGAAGTAACTTGCAAGTCAGGATATTAAAAATTAAACACAGCAGTATAGCTTAAAACTTGACTTTGATTGTGAATCCAAAACCTTTTGGGAATCTTTGATCCACAAATTAATTTTCACCTTTGAGTGAAACTGTCGCCCCCACCACATACTCAATAACTCACCAAAACTTGCTCGCACCAAGTACCCAGCAAAACGGAATTTTGGACGTAGTGATCGCTCCTCCAAATTGAAAATATAAAGTATTGGTGGGAGAAACCATCAAGAAATGAATGATGCTCAAATAACTATTTCTAAAATCCACTGACAAAACTTAAATGTTGGGAATAAATAAAGAAAAGTCTAAAACTACTATGGGATGGCCACAAGAGCTACAGCTTGGTGGTCATGTTGTTGCAAAGCGTAAATTTTGACGATTTGCACATTTTCATTCAAATACAGCAAAAGGAAACTTTAGTTCCAGTGATCTTAATTAAATTTAGCACACACACCACCAGGTAAAATAGACAACTCCAACCAAAATTTTGTTGAACTATGACATTGAAAATAGGTCACCATCATGAATTAAAAAAAAAAAAAAGACTTAGTACCTGTAAAGCAGGGATGGAGTCGTTTGGATCTATATGCAAATGTTTTAATGAAGTTGAGCAAGGCCAAGACATCGTAGTCCAAATTCAGGCAGAGGTCAAAATCACAAGGGCAAGGCAGATAAACAAGACCAGGAATAATATTGCTCAGAATGTCTGCCATGCCAAACAGGACTTTGCAAAGTAAAAGTGCCTGGTGGTTCTTTCAATGCTGGATGGTACTGATGAGCTGATGGTGATCAGCTGTGCTGGAAGGAAGGTGGCTGATGGGATTTGTAGTGTGGCAGTGGAGGTCAACACTCTGGTGAGGGCTCCCTCTGGTGGATGGATGTGAGTGCTGACGGTTGAATCATGACAGAACCAAACTACAAATTTAAAGTCCTCCTGGAGACTTTGATCTATCACCTCTTAACTCCTCAAGTATCGTCCGGAAACTACTGCGGACAAAATATTGGAAATAGAAATTGTAGATTTTGAACTGTGTTTGCGTAGGGAGCTTGCAAAAGTGGCGATTATTTGTTGCTCCCACATTTTTTACTAGAACACTGTGAAAATTTAATACATGAATTCTTGGTTCGTATGGATGCATATGTGACTTATATTTCAAAATAAAAGTCAATACTGGAAATGCTTTTTCATTTTTACAATATATGACGCAGCTATATTGTGAAAAGTAAAAAATATTTCTGGTATTGACTTCTATTTTGAAATATGAGTCGCATTTGCGTCCATAGGTTCAAGATAAACAAACTAATATAACATACATTATGACATTTTAGAAATGTGGGTTTGTTAACAAACCTCAGTTGCCGAGGAAATCCAAAAGTTAACTTTTAGCTGAATATTACAAAAACTACATAAATCTGTTCGTCACCCCCAGGAGATCAAAAAATGAAAATAAAATGGTTGTTATGGAGAGAAAAAAAAAGCAAAAAACAGAAAAGCTGCCTTTTATTTATTTATCTTTATTATTTCATGCATTTGTCGCATGACCAAGGTGGCAGGGGAAGAGCAGAGTGAGGGGCTTGTAGCAGCTGCTCAACTTCTTCATTTTCTCATGTAAACTTTTATCAAATTGTGTTTTCTCTGTATTTGGAGCTTAAATAGGAAAATTAGCAGTCTTGTTTCCACAACATCTACAGAGCATGCTCAGTGAGAGGCTTTCTGTTTGTGTCTTAAATCCACATGATTTATAGGTCGAACCAACACAAAGCAAACCAAAATAAACCCATATTTTCTGATGAGAAAGGATGCGCTGCAGCCGTGTGCTCTCGCATGGATTGCTTCTCCTAATGTAATCTTTTTCATTTCCAGGCACAAATCACAGTTTGGAAAGGCCTTTGATGATGTGACAGCATATTTGATCCACAGGGCCTGTGTCCCGATGCCCCACAGTCAGCACAGCGACTGCCAGCACACAGGCTGTGATCATCTGGACCTTCCTTCTGGAGACGAGACGTGGGGGGGGCAGCTGGCCACACTGGATGTTCACAAACCGGAGTGACCAAAGCTTCACGGTTAAGCTGTTTTCTGTGTCAAAGATGAGCGAATATTATCAATTTTTGAGCTTTTTTTTCTCTGAGACGAGTCATCAACAGTAAGAAGGATGCAGTGAACATGTAGACCGTCATTTACACACATTTAAATAACTGAAAATCTATGTTTTGGTGACTGACAGTGATTTGTCCTGCAAGAGCAGAAAGAAATACGAGAAAGATGTCATCAGTCATCTTCAATGTGCTCCACCTAGTGGCCAAAGTCTGTAACTGCAGAAATGAGGAATCAAAAAATCTGTTTGTTTTGAAAACATTTTCCATTAAACTTTTTATTGTTTGTGTCATTTATCAAGAAAGATGTAAAATTTTTCAGAAAATGTGATAGTCTGATAACAGAAGAAAATCCCTGAAGAAATAAGGATGGAAATGCACCAGTAGATCATTTAAAAACAATGGAAACTTTTTCTTTTGCCTGGAGGAGATTTCTGTTTTGACTTTCTCTGCAGGATCTTCCAGCCTAATTGGGTATCCCATAAGGTCTTTGGTGTTTCCAGAGGTGGACCTGTTGCTGCCTTTGGTGGTTAAGTTGAAGCAGGAACATCCAGGCTCCTGCGGTCTGGAGGTTAATACTCTCAGTTGGAATCGCAGCATCATTCCCTGCGTTGTCTCTGAAAACTATCATAAGCTCTGCTTTTACACGAGGGGAGAACTAACCAGAAAGAAGGTCTTCAACAGTAGAGAGGATTTTCTTTCTGGAACAGGAGCAATAAATGTCCTGGAACTAGAATCAAATCAGCTTTATTTCTAAAGTGCTTTAAAACAGCCTAGCTGCTACAAAGCGCTGTATGTTTAAATGTTTTCAGGTTGTTCTGCATGTTTCCAGTTGTGCAAAAAAAAAACAACTTCAAACTGAGGGAGAAGAAAAAACATGAAGTGTTATGACATCTAGTGGTGAGTCTTCTTTCTGCAGGCTTGTATGGGATGTGCTTATTACGGGGGTGTCCAAAGTCGGTCCTCGAGGGTCGGCCTCCTGCTGTTATTCCAGAAATCCTGCCTTACCTGCTGCCGATTACCTGGGTCAGGTGTGTTCAGCCAATAAGGAGCTTCTATAGCAGGTTGGTTGGAAAACATGTAGGACACCGGCCCTCGAGGACCGACGTTGGACACCCCTGTTTTAATGTGTAAAATAAATAAAAACATTTGCTGCATCTTTTGAATCTGAAAACCCTTTTTTCCGCTCATCATCAAATCCAAGTTACAAACACAGAGTCTGGGCTTGTTAAATTCAGACATCAGATCCAGAGTCCTGCTGTTCTGTGTGTCTTTCATCTCTGCTTTGCGTTCTTCAACAACAAAGGTTTTTTGAAGCTTCTCTGAAGCAGCATATGCTTCACCAAATGTTCCTTTGTTCTAAATCTTTTCATGAAGTTAATTACACTTTTGTGTGTGGCTGTTACAGCACTTGGATGCACATTGGAACAACTGTGCGTAAAGGATCCGGCTGACTGTGCTCCGGGCCAAAACGCAGAGGCAGCACCGACTGCCACCGACTTCTTCCTCGGGTCCAGAAACCAAAGAGCTTTTTGTCTGGAACAAACCCGACGCCGTAGATCCAAAAACAGATCCAAAAGCGAAGAGCAGGAGGATCATTCAAGAGATCTGTGCACAATCTGGCCTTAAAGATGCCAGCTGACTGAAAGCTGCAGGACACTGACGGTGAGAGTCAGTGGGAAATGAGTTTGTGTTTTTGTTGTCAGGCCTCATCAGGGAAAAATAGAGGACTTAAAAACAAAAAAGATGCTTCAGATGCTTCCAGGCTTGACTTAAAAAGAAAAAGCTTCAGTAACAAGAGTTGGTGATGCAGATGGAGAACACATTTATGCAAAAAAAGAACGATTCTGCAACATATTTCTACTTTTGCTCATTTTGATTTAAAGCTAAAGACAATTGTAGGAGACAAAAAAATGACATAAATGCATTCATTGGTATTCAAACCGGCCCTTTAGTTGAGATACTGTAGACCTTTTCCTGCTGACGCAACGACTCAGTCATGTATGTTAATCCAGAGCTGAAAATAGTCCTTACTCATATTAATGCTTTCTAAATACCACGGAGCATGAGTCGCTTAGAAAATGAAAGAACACATTTTAAATGGAATTACATATCTGTCAGACTTCCCCTTGACCCATCCCTTTACCTGCACACTATTTTCAGCAGGGCTTTATCTAAAAAAAACATGAAAGGTGACCTTTTCAGCCTCAAAAGCCACCTTGGTGTTGACTGTCACACCAGCAGTTCTCTGTTAATCCAGCAGACGGCGCTCTAATATAAGAATAAGACAACAAAGATCTTCTTTTTGACAGATTTATGTGCTTTTTCAACAAAACTACAGCTCTGTTTTGGTATATAGCTTCAATCGGTGTTGGAAAACATCGTGTCTGATGTTTGTTTGGTTTCATTTCCATTCTTTTATAACAGCTTAAATATTATTTTTATAACAAAATAGCTAAAGTTTGATAAGTTTTGGCTTAAATTGGTGCTTTTTTGTTTGTCAGACTATTAAATTACACAAATCCACACTAAAATTTGTCTCTTCTTTCATAAAACCCCTTCTGGAGGTTCCCAAGCTCTGCACGAGTCTATTTTCTTCGGCGCCACAGCAGCTTCACGGCACCTTTTGCTCCTCGTCTGCCAAATATAGCCCAAACACACACTCATGAAATGCACACAAACACTTGTCAGCTCTCCTGCTGTTGCTGCTAACAGAAGGGAGGCCTCGGGTCGAAGAAAGATCGTCAAAATGCCGTGGAGGCAGAAGGCAGACGTGCATGTTTGTTTAGACAGCATCCAGATGTTCTGCGTATGTTCCGAGTCCACATCGCGGCCAAAAGATGAGCCGGGAAGAGTGCACCGGCATTCACATCCTGACAGATGAGAACCATCAAAGCATGAGGTTATAGGCATCTCAGTTCCAGCAGGTTTGTGTTCTCTGCTCTTTCAATTCTACAAAAAAAAACTAAAAACATCTGATCACGCCAAAATGTGGCGTCCACCCTCTTCCTGACCAGCCCTGGCCTAGTTTAACATGAATATGCTAGCTTGAAGGCAGATGTGTTTCTCCCCAGAGTGACTGACGCAGCTTCTAATGGACGGAGAATGGAGGCCTTGTTGTTAAGGCAACATCTGTTCCAGAAGGAAACAAGGCGGCAGAATAAAGAACAGGAAGTGAGGACTGTTGTAATGCACTCTGCTGCACAGCAGCAATTTCTCTGCTCGTCATGTGGCAATTTTTTTGTTGTTGACTTGACCTACTGCTGCAGCATCATTACTATGAGTGAATTCCCAAGGCTGTAGAGAGGGGGGGGTAGGATGTGACTATAAAAGGACTTTTAGCTGTTGTCAGCGTGATAATTCAAACTGAAACCGAAAACCATACTTCACAACAAATGTGTTAATCTTGTTATTTTCTGAATAGCTTTTTTTTAGAAACCCTCTATCCCTTACATCAGGGGTGTCAAACTCACACTTTAGGTCGCGGACCGAACAGGATAAATATTTACTGAACAGACTTTTAAAACAGACTTTTTAAATTTTAAAACCGTAACCTTTTAACATAATTATGAACTAGATATATAGCATTACCTGCAATAATACTAGCTGAGCTTGGCAGCTGAAAACACTGAAGCTGATGGCCAGCTAAAATATTAGCTAAATGCCAAATTAGTCCAAAAAAACAAACAAAACAAAAAAATA
Organism: Oryzias melastigma; assembly: GCF_002922805.2. Lineage (NCBI taxonomy): Eukaryota > Metazoa > Chordata > Actinopteri > Beloniformes > Adrianichthyidae > Oryzias > Oryzias melastigma. The sequence continues at coordinate 28,752,351 of NC_050518.1, forward strand.
TGTTAGCCATAACAGCTAGCATGTCGCTAAAATAATAGCTTAACTCCAAAACAGCTTAAAAAACAAAAAAAAAGCCTAAATTAGCCAAAACAACTAGTATGTAGCTGAAATATTAGGAAATATTATTATTATATTATTATTATTTCTATTTTTTCTATTGGCATGCTGCAAGCAACAGGTCGTAGCATACTTTTCTTTTACATGTTAGGGTGAAGTAGGTGAGACGGGGAGACGCAGGCGTATCGTACAGATTTTACTGACTCTTAGAAATGTTACAAATAGAAAAAAACAAACAGGAATTGGAAAAACTTTAAGCAGACCAGACAAGAAAGGTCTACAGTAAGGAAAAATACACCAAATCAACATTAACTGGGATATTTATTCAGCTAAATGCAATTTATTATATGTAAAGTATTTATAAAAGCAGAAGCAACCAAAGTGCTGAACATAAAATCAAACATAAATAAAATCATTAAACATTACTATACAAAAAGAGAAACAATGTTAAGTATAATACAAGCAATAAAACAAACTGGTTCACTAAATCTGCTCACTGGAGTTAAAAGCCTAATTTAAAGATATGTTTTTAAAGGTGAATTAAAATCACTGACAGAACTGGCAGACATCACAGAAACGGGGAGTGCATTTCAGAGTTTGGGAGAAACAGCTGAAAATTCTCTGTCTCCAATGGGAACCGTTAAAATCATTTAATATTCAGATCTTTGGACTCAACATGGACGATAAAAATGTAGAAGTTCAGAAATATTGAGGTACCAGTCCTTTCAGACATTTAAAAACCAGAATTAAAATCTCAAAAACAATCCTTCAAGAGACAGGCTGCCAGTGAAGCCTAAAATGAGAGGGATTTTTACGAAAAATAAACACACATCCTTATTGGTGCCATCTGTGTCAAAGTTCTCTCTTCAAACTGATGCTATAGAAAGGTTACAAAACCTCAGTTTTCCATGTTTTCTTTGGAAATGTCAGGAAGGATACACAATCCTGCAATCTGACGCCAAAGTTCTCCATTAAAAAAATATGGAACTATGACATCAAAATGGCTTGATGGAGCATGGCCAATGAAAAGGCTCACTCGTGGTGTTCATCCTCCTGAATACCAGAGGAAAAATATTTTATTCATTTAACGTTCTTCTAAAAATCCACCAAAACTACAATTCCCAGAGCACCAATCCGTCACATCAGATATCACTGAGTCCTAAAGTATGGAGAGAAAATAGTCTCATTCCATTTGTATGTGCGTGATTCTTGATTTGTATATGCCGTTACTTATTAGTCAAAATTTGTGCATAAATAAGACATCGCCATGCGTGTAGCAGACATTCCTCGCAGACAATTCAGACACCCTTGAGCGTTTCTTTGCACCTGCGCGCTCGTATTTAATCCTCCCGTGAGCAGAATAAGTCGTTGCGTTAGAGAGAATGTATACATCCGTGTGTGTGAGCTAGTTCCTCCAGACAAGTGGTGCAAGAGCGCTAGCAGAATCACAGAGAGCGCGTGCAATATTTTGTCATGTACAATCGTGTGAGAAACTTCCTGTGGGTATGGAAAATGACATTGGACAATATGCGCCAGCAGAATCTCAGTGAGCATGCGCGCCAACTGAGACTGCTAGTGCGCACATAAAAGTGGTCTGTCTCTTGTGTGCAATTAAATTTTTTTGCGCGTAGAAGCAGAGAAGCACTCACGGGTGTCTGAATTGTTTGAGAGGAATGTTTGATACGTGTGAGGAGATGTCTTATTTCTGTGTGGAGTTTTGACTAATAGATAATGCCATATTTGTAAGTCATACAATACATTTTGTGCGTAACTGCATAATTGCAATTGTGTATTCACATGTGCAAACATTATGAAATAGAAATATAGAAAATATATATATATATATATATATATAATTTACGCACTCGTAACTTTAAATTGCAACAGGTTAAGACCAACTACACATACAAATCTTTAATAATTACTCACAAATTGCTTATTACACTCACGCAAAACTGCATTTATGCACAAATCTGATGTGAGAATCTTTTCAGATCTCCAAGATTGTGTTTAAAAACTGCCAGAATGCTGGGTCCACTTTGACCTTAGATTGTGAATAATATCTGGTAAAAACTTAACATTTTCTCACTTTCTTAAACAGATCTGTCCTGATAATAAATATAAAAGAGTCTTAGCATGCGTTTTTTAATGGGGCCATACTATTGTTTTCTTAAACCTTTCAAAGTAAACTATATCCATCTATATCATCATATATTACCTTTGGCACACTAAAAAACAAATTATTTCTAAAACGTTAGTTGTTTTTTGTGAGTCAAAAGTAAAACGACTCGATTCCTGAAGCTCCGCCTTTCGCGGCGTGTGGCTACCGCCAATTTCGTGATGTCCTCCTTGAGCCAGCAGGTGTCTTCACTTCTCCCACAGTTTGTTTGTGTGTATTTTCTGCTGCTAAATATAAAGATAAAATTGTGTTTGATTTTCCGCATAAATGTTCAAAATATACTTTTGGAGTTGGTTTTAATGGGCACACGGTGAGCCACTTACATTACAGTGACTCTGTTCCCCCAGATTTAGCCCTTTCAGTCCCTTTGAAACACAAAAACCTATTTGTCTCAAAGCCGGGGAGAACTCGGGAAATGGTGGCATCTCACGCTCAAACAGCAGAGCAAACACCAGTCACCCAGGAGGTTTGAGGAAGACAGCTTCCATCAGTCACCTCTTGTTCTAATCCTGTGCACCAGCCCATCCGTCCACCTTCTACACCATCCATCCATTATCGGTTCTCTACACCCAGTTACAGGTTGCCGAAAGTAGGACACTCGCTCAGGCAACTTTGAGGGAAAAACTAGAAGAGGAAAAAAGAGGTTTGCCCAAAAAAGCATTGTTTGTTTGATATCACATAGAATCTTTGCTGATTACAGATTTATCTTTGCTTATAAAAAGTTCAAAGAGGTCAACACCAACCTTCAGTAAAATGCTTTTAAACTAAAAATTACTTTATCACACTTACACTTTAATGCTTAGCTCTGCTGTATTGAGCTAGCGAGTTCTTCTGTAGCGAGCTAGTAAGCTCTGCTCTAGCAAGCTCGTGAGCTCCACTGTAGTGAGCTCCGCAGAAGAACGCTAGCGAGCTCCAGTATATTGAGCTAGCATGCTCCGCTGTGGCGAGCTTCACCGTAGCGTGCCAGCGAGCTCTGCTGTTTTGAGCTAGCAGGCTTCGCTGTAGCGTGCTAGCAAGCTCTGCTGTCCATCAGGCAGCTGGCTAGCATACACACCTGAAACTGTGGGTCCCACATTGGGGACCCACAGTTTCTGTCCACTTTTAAACCATGTGAGGCCCACTTGGCCTTGCTGGCTGGGTTTTTACTTTTTTTAAGAGTACAACTTTGATAAAACTCTTGAATATTAATCAGGAGACTGAACTAGAATGTTCAGCCAGCAACACATTATTAATCAACACGTGTTATTAATCTGTAAATCGTATTTGTGTCTTGTTTAGTCCTATCCTTTCCTGCTGAAGTTGTGTGTTTAATCTTGTCCAAAGTCTTTGCTGAATGTTGTTAGTTTCCCCCATGTTTGTGAATTGGTTTGATCTGGTCCTCTGCTGTGTCTTGAGTCAGTTTATTTCTGTTTCTCAGTATGTGCAGTTACTTAATTTAAAGTTCAGTTTGTTGTCTGAGTTAAATATGTTTCTGCAAACCTCTTTTAAGGCCCCAGTTTGAAAGTTTTCAACTTTTTT